>NC_079496.1:16571099-16756594 GCF_030052815.1 Hevea brasiliensis | reverse complement strand
ATAAACACAATAAATAATCAATTGGGGAGCTCAGCTCACCCTCCACATACTCAAATATCATAAAATAAATGGGAGCTCAGCTCCCTCATCCAACCCATCAAACATGCATAAAATAATAAGTTTACAGGTCCAAAATAAGAATTTATATTACAGATCCAATTTAAATAAATGTTTCTAACACATACGGAAATTCTAGAAGTTTATAGAATTACACAAACATGAATAGACGACCTGCGAGGGAGAAAAGCAGGTTAAACTCAAAAATATCCTCCTGTGGCTTGGGAAAATATTGAACAGGAGTGAGCGTTCGACTCAGAGAGTAAAATATCAATTTTAACCATAATCTCTATAACTATCTAAAACTAATGCACCCTGTAGAGTGAAATGCAACATCAGCAATATTATCACATCATAATAGCAAAAAGGTAATTTGGAGCACTCACACACCCAATAATATCAATCATAATATATGGGAGCTGATCCCCTATACAGCTCTCTTAAATCCAACCTGTGCCAGCGAAGAACTCAAGCCGGACTTTTGCTTAATATACCAAATCGGGGTCCCAGCGAAGAACTCAAGCCGTGACTACCCTCGAAGGACCGGGTCCCAGTGAAGATCTCAAGCCGTGTCTACCCGTCCTATCCATAGTCCACACCACATCACACGCACGCCAACGCATGCACACTGCTCCAAATTACCATAACAACATCCATGGCACTTTAACAATTGTGAATGCAACATAAATCGTGCCTAGAGTTTAACTATATAGATATATACATATAAGTGATGCATGGGCATGCTTGAACATATAATAATAGTGAAATTACAATTAAAATTAATATTTTACTCACAGACTTGACAACGGTTATTGTGGCGGCTAGGCGGAGGAAGAAGGCTGTCCCAGCTCACCTAATAATTACATTATAATTATTTAATATAATTGACTCAATACAAATCAAGAAAATATCAAATACGCCCTAAGTCGTGTCGAAAATCCGGCAGTCTCCCATATACCTTGGACCTACCAAATCTGCAAAAGGGCTCAAAACACACTTCTATATTCACTATCCATATATACACATCTCAATCAAATCACACACTCCCTCCGGGCCCATCAAATCACCATCCATCACATTATGTAAAATTTCAATTGAATCCTTATAATTGATTATTTTTGCAAAAATTGCCCAAACAAGCTCTAAAAATTCTAAAACTTTGCCCCACAGTCCTTAGCAATATTACTAGACTATTGCAAAAAGAATCATAATTTTCTAAGCTACCACAAATATTTTATGGATTTTTAATCCTATTTAAGCACTAGAAAATTATGAAAAAGCAAGGTTCGGGTTTACCTTTGCCGATTTTGACTCCGGGGACGCGCTTGGGATGTCTGATAATGGTGAGGTAGCCAAAACCTCGATTCAATTCGGAGACTTTTTCCAATAGCCGATCTGTATGGCCGAAAATTCATAGACCCGGACAACTGTCGAATTTCCTCGAATTGAAGAAACCTACAAGCCCACAACACGTGGGTTAGTACATAAATTTTATGGAATTTTCTAAGCTCATTTAATGCTTGAAAAATATCGTGAAGTTCCGTGGGACCCACCAAAAATAGTGTCGAAAATTTGAAATTTATATTGCCGCTAAGCTCTCGACGAGTGGAGCGCCTCTAGTACTCTCTGCTTTCTCGTGGGGTTCACAGCCATAGAAATTTAGCCCAAAAGTCAAAATGAATTTCGGTGTTCTTGGTGTCTATGGAAAGCTCTTGACGAGTAGATGGATTTAGACACAAGACCCGGTCCGATTGGTGGCCGGATCGGTAGGATTTCGGCCGGGAAGATGAAGTGGCGTGCTTACGCGTCGCGTCACTTCGAGCGCCTTTTTCTGGCGTCCCAGGAGGCGGCCGGCGAGCTGGGGCGGCTGGGGACGTGCGCCGGCGGCCTGGGGTGGCAGGGGAGGTGGGGACGTGGCAAGGGGAGGAGGGAGGAGAGAGAAAACGGGAGAGAAAGAGAGGAAGGAGGAAACGCGCGCGGGAGAAAAAGAGAAGAAGAAGAAGAAGAAGAGGCCGGTCTGATTTGACCGGTCCGATCCGGTCCGGTTCGATTCGGTCGGTTCGATTCAGAATACAAAATTTTGAATTTTTATCATTGGGACCAAAACGAGGTCCAAAATTCTCAAAAATTTCTAAAACTCAAAAATTCGAGACTCAAAATATATTTTTAGTTTTGCTACGTAGTCTTTAAATTAATTTTTAAAAATCATCAAAGTTTATATTTTCGAAAAATCGAATCTGATTTTTAAAATCCGAAAAATCTCAAATAATTTCTTAAAATTTAAATAAAATTAAAATATTAATATTACTCATAAAATAATAAATTTAAAATTTTTGGGGTGTTACATTCTTCCTCTTACGTAAAAATTCGCCCTCGAATTTTACACAAGGCGTAATAAAGTACATGATTACACATTGAATGTGATATGGTACTTGCTACGCATGTCCCGCCTCGACTCCTAGGTGCACTCTTCCACCGATTGGCTCCTCCACATAACCTTAACCATAGGGATCTTTGATCTTAGTGCCTCACTTGGTAGTCCACTATGGCTACATGTTGCTCCTCAAACGCCAAGTTTTCTTTCATCTCTATTACATCCAAGTTGTAGCACATGAGAAGGATTAGGAATGTATTTCCTGAGCATAGAGATGTGAAATATGGGATGAACATGTGAAAGGTTGGGTGGTAGCTCCAACCGGTAGGCAACTGCTCTAACTCTATCAGTAACCTCAAAAGGTCCAATATACTGAGGTGCCAACTTGCCCTTCTTTCTAAATCTCATAGCTCCCTTCATCGGAGAAACCTTTAGGAATACATAATCGCCTACTACAAACTCTACATCCCTCCTTCTGGGGTCTGCATAACTCTTCTACCTACTGAAAGCTATTTTCAATCGTTCCCTGATCAAAGGAACTATCTTTGAAGTGTACTGCACTAGATCTACATCATGCACCTTCGCTTCTCCCATTTCCGTCCAACACAGAGGAGACCTACACTTTCTTCCATATAGTGCCTCATAGGGTGCTACTCCTATGCTGGAATGGTAACTGTTGTTGTAGGCAAACTCCACCAAAGCTAGCTGATCATCCCATTGACCTCCAAAATCCAAAACACTCATGCGAAGCATGTCTTCCAGTGTTTAGATTGTCCTTTTAGACTGTCCATCTGTTTGAGGGTGGAAAGCAGTACTAAAGTTCAACTGTGTGCCAAGTGCCTCCTACAACTTTCTCCAAAACTGAAAAGTGTAGCCCTCTCACGATATTATGGAAACAGAACTCCATGTAATCGACTATTTCTAATGTAGAGTCGCATACTGTGCCATAGAATATGTAGTCTTCACAGGCAAGAAGTGAGCTGATTTGGTTAGGCGGTCTACAATTACCCATATTGAATCATATCCTCACGTGGTACGAGGCAACCCAGTCACAAAATCCATGGTAATCATTTCCCACTTCCATTCTGGGATAGGGAGCTCTTGTAGCTTCCGACGGTCTCGTATTCAAACTTCACCTTCTGACAAGTCAAGCACTTAGACACAAAGTCTGCTATGTCTCTCTTCATGCCATTCCACCAATAGCTATCTTTCACATCATGGTACATCTTGGTGGAGCCTGGGTGGACACTGTACAGTGCATAGTGTGCCTTTTGCATGATTTCATTTCTGAGATCGTCCACATTGGGCACACATTTCCTGAACCTTGCACTAGGGCGCCATCATTGGCAAATCCAAACTCACCACCTTCACCTGCTGTACTCTTTCTATGATCTTCATCAATTGTTGGTCTCTCGTGCTAGGAAACTCTAACTCGTCTCGCAAGTCCGCCTCACCGAAAAGTGAGCCAATAATACCCATCATCTGAAAGATCTAGGATTAATCCTTGATCCATCAACTCATGTACTTCCGAATCAACGGTCTTTTCTTCCACAAATGTGCGCCAAATCGCTGTAAGATTTTCTCGCCAAAGCATCTGCTACTACATTGGCTTTCCCAGGGTGGTACTGGATGGTGCAATCATAGTCTTTCAGAAGCTCCATCCATCTTCTCTATCTCAAGTTTAAATCCCTCTGTTGGAAGATGTACTTCAAACTCTTGTGGTCGGTGTATATCTTGCACACTTCACCATACAGGTAGTGTCTCCAGATTTTTAGTACAAAGACTACAGCCGCCATTTCCAAATCATGGGTGGGGTAGTTCTGCTCATGCCTCTTTAGCTGCCTTGAAGCATAAGCCACTACTTTTCCATTCTGCATCAAAACACACCCTAGGCCAACTCTGGAGGCGTCACAGTACACGGTGTATCCTTCACCGCTCATAGGTAGTGTTAACACAAAGGGCGGTGGTTAGACACTCCTTAAGCTTCAAAACTTTCCTCACAAATATCCGTCCAAATGATTGGAACATTCTTTCTAGTCATCTTTGTTAGGGGTGGCGCTATCCTGGTATAATCTTGCTGTAAACGACTATAGTAGCCAATTAGACCCAGAAAACTTCACACCTCAGTAACTGTTGTAGGCCTAAGCCAATCAGTTACAGATTCAATTTTCTTGGGATCTACTTGAATGCCTCCACTAGAAACCACATGTCCCAAGAATGAGATGCTTTCTAGCCAAAATTCACATTTTGAAAATTTGGCATATAGCCGTGCTCCTCAAAGTCCGCAACACCATCCTCAAGTGCCACACGTGCTCTTCCTCGGTCCGAGAGTATACCAAAATGTCATCTATGAATACGATGACAAACGGTCCAAAATGGCTTGAACACCCTGTTCATCAAGTCCATGAAGGCTGCTAGTGCATTAGTGAGTCCAAAAGACATCACCAAGAACTCATAATGATCATATCTTGTCCTGAATGCCATTTTGGACACGTCCTCACCCCGATTCTCAATCGATGGTAGCTCGATCACAGTCTATCTTGGAAAAGAATCTAGCCCTTGAGCCGATCAAACAAATCGTCGATCCGAGGAAGTGGATACTTGTTCTTCACAGCTACCTTGTTCACAAATAGAACAGAGCACCCCAGTGAAGTGATCTGACGTATGAAACCCTTGTCCAAAAGCTCCGTGGTTGCTCCTTTAGCTCTTTCAATTCTCTGGTGCCATCTCGTAAGGCGGCATTGATATGGGGTTTGTACTCGGAATAATATCAATGCAGAACTCTATTTCTCTTTCTGGTGGCAACCCTGGAAGCTCCTCAGGGAAGACATCCATGAATTCTCTGACAACAGGAACATTTTCCATGTTAACACCTTCTACAGATGTATCTCTCACCAATGCCAAATATCCTTGACATCCACGCCTCAACATTTTTCTAGCACTAATTGCTGACACCAAATTATATGGAGCCAACCATCAAAACTAAACTCTTCCACACCAGGTATGTGGAAATACACCTTTTTGTTCCTGCAGTCTAAAGTGGCATAGTGAGTTGCCAACCAATCCATCCCCAAAATTACATCAAAATCCATTACTGGTAGAGGAACCAAGTCTGCTGGGAGGATCTTTCCATCCACTACTACTGGACTACCCGGAAAGACCATATCTACATCTATGTTGTCGCTAAGTGGGGTAGCTACAGACAAAGGGCATTCTAAAGTTATAGGGCTTCTAAAATCTC
The DNA here is from genome assembly GCF_030052815.1 of Hevea brasiliensis. Lineage (NCBI taxonomy): Eukaryota > Viridiplantae > Streptophyta > Magnoliopsida > Malpighiales > Euphorbiaceae > Hevea > Hevea brasiliensis. The sequence goes on along the minus strand of NC_079496.1, from coordinate 16,750,922 downwards.
ATGGCAAATACAGGAGAGATAAATGAGTCCGTAGCACCCGGGTCTATTAAAACACGAGCCTCATAGGAATAGACCAGAAGAATACCTGCCACAACTGCATTTGAAGCCTGAGCATCCTGATGGGTCAGGGTGACAATCAGAGCTTGACCCCTACCCTGAGTGGCAGAACCCTGATATTGACTCCTACCTCCTGATCTGCCTCCAAATCCACGTCCCCCTTGTCCTCGGCCTCATGGCCATCGAACGGATCGCTCGCCATGCCGAAGTACCCAGATACAACTGACGAGGAACATTTGCAACAGAACCCTGTGACCCCATCTGTGGCTCACTGAACACGGGGCATTCCCTAGAAAAGTGACCTGGTTGGCCACACCTGAAGCATACTCCTGAACCCATCATACAAGGTCCTGAATGTCCTCTTCCACATTGTGCAAAAGGTGCCAAGGAGGATCCTGAACCAAACCCAGAACTACTGTACCCCAAACTATGACCACTGTTGGATCCGTACCCTGGTCTGAACCCTCGAGGTTTGTGTCTAAAATCACTTTTCTTATTCCTACTTTTTCCTCTGTAATTACTCTGGCCACCACTATCCGGAGTACCCATGTGGGGAACACCTAAAGAACCCTCTGCTCTATTTTTCTTTTCCCTTCCGCTGTCATCCACATCATAGCTAATCTCAATCTGTCTAGCTCGATCAACTACCACATCAAAAGACTGATTAGACATCATGGCCAGGTTTGCATACCTCCTGTCAAGCCCGGAATCTCTTCACCTTCATAGTTTCTGTAGCTACTGCTGTAGGGGCATACCTGCTCAATTCCAGAAATTCTGTAGCATATTTATCTACAGACCTGCCATTCTGTCTTAAGGCCTCAAAGGCCCACTGCTTTTGGTCTCTAAAACTTTCTGGCACAAACCGGTTGATGAACAGTTCCACAAACTGAGTCCACGACAAACCCTCCATCTGAGATAATATGTAGTCATTGATCCATTGTCTAGGCATAGGCCCCATGACATGCTGCATACACTCTATAAGTCTTCTATCAATCAATCGCACTCGCTCCTACCGCTCATAGGAATCCAAACACCGATATGCATCATCTGACACATCATAAGTACCAGGCACCAACTTCTTGAAATTGATGATCTGTTTGTAAGGTTTCCCTCTTGGTGCGGTGGACTGTTACTGCTATGGAGGGTGGACCATATACTGCGCCATCATATCGATGGTTCTCTCAGAACCCACCTAGAGTAGCCGCCATGGGGTCCACTAACCCGGTGCCATAAAAGACTAATCTCAGATCGTGGCACGCTCTTCTACTTGAGCTCTAGGCCTCCTACCCGCCTCCTGGCAAAGGCGCCATCATCTGTCGACACCTCGTCAGGCACTTCTGGTTCTGGTGCAGTGGCAGCTCTCCTGCTTCTACGCATTTTCCTGAAATTCAGCAGCATTAGCCCACAATATTCAAAACAACATGTTACACAGCTCTATAGACTCAGATTTATACATAATTATATGAAGCAGAAACTAGAAGCAAAGATGACAATGCAAGACGAATGTGGACCCTATTTTCCGCATGTGACTCCTATTAGACTCTTCCCAATACTTTAGACAAACATTCCCTAAGAATCTGGAGCCTAAGCTCTGATACCACATTTGTCACGACCCAACCTATGGGCCGGACCGGCACTAGGACCTAGGCCAGCCTAAAGCCCCCGAGGCCCGTAGTAAGCCTAACTATTCCTTAACCCAACTCAAAGGCCCATTGGGCCCAATTTCAAGAAATCAACCGGACAGAGTCCGGCCATAAAATGGACCTTTCAACGGGGAGTTTTTGACTCACCCGACCTGTAAACACAATAAATAATCAATTGGGGAGCTCAGCTCACCCTCCACATACTCAAATATCATAAAATAAATGGGAGCTCAGCTCCCTCATCCAACCCATCAAACATGCATAAAATAATAAGTTTACAGGTCCAAAATAAGAATTTATATTACAGACCCAATTTAAATAAATGTTTCTAACACATGCGAAAATTCTAGATATTTATAGAATTACACAAACATGAATAGACGACCTGCGAAAGAGAAAAGTAAGTTAACCTCAAAAATATACTCTTGTGGCCTGGAAAAATATTGAACAGGAGTGAGCGTTCGACTCAGAGAGTAAAATATCAATTTTAACCATAATCTCTATAACTATCTAAAACTAATGCACCCTGTAGAGTGAAATGTAACATCAGCAATATTATCACATCATAACAACAAAAAAGTAATTTGGAGCACTCACACACCCAATAATATCAATCATAATATATGGGAGCTGATCCCCTATACAGCTCTCTTAAATCCAACCTGTGCCAGCGAAGAACTCAAGCCGCACTTTCGCTCAATATACCAAATCGGGGTCCCAGCGAAGAACTCAAGCCGTGACTACCCCCGAAAGACAGAGTCCCAGCGAAGAACTCAAGCCGTGTCTACCTGTCCTATCCATAGTCCACACCACATCACACGCATGCCAACGTACGCACACTGCTCCAAATTACCACAACAACATCTATGGCACTTTAACAGTTGTGAATGCAACATAAATCGTGCCTAGAGTTTAACTACATAGATATATACATATAAGTGATACATGGGCATGCTTGAACATATAATAATAGTGAAATTACAATTAAAATTAATATTTTACTCACAGACTTGACAACGGTCACTTTGGCGGCTGGGCGGAGGAAGAATGCTGTCCCGGCTCACCTGATAATTACATTACAATTATTTAATATAATTGACTCAATACAAATCATGAAAAGACCATATACGTCCTAAGTCGTGTCGAAAATCCGGCAGAGTCTCCCCTATACCTAGAACCTACCCAACCTGCAAAAGGGCTCAAAACACACTTCTATATTCACAATCCATATATTCACAACTCAATCACATCACACAGCCCCTTCTGGGCCCATCAAATCAGTCATCCATCACATTATGTAAAATTTCAATTTAGTCCTTATAATTGATTATTTTTGCAAAAACTGCCCAAACAAGCTCTAAAAATTCTAAAACTTTGCCCCGCGGTCCTTAGCAATATTACTAGGCTATTGCAAAAAGAATCATAATTTTCTGAGCTACCACGAATATTTTATGGATTTTTAATCCTATTTAAGCACTAGAAAATTACAAAAAAGCAAGGTTCGGGTTTACCTTTGCCGATTTTGACTCCGGGGATGCGCTCGGGATGTGTGACAATGGTGGGATAGCCAAAATCTCGATTCAATTCGGAGACTTTTTTCGATAGCCGGTTTGTCTGGTCGGAAATTCATAGTCCCGGACAACTGTCGAATTTCCGCGAATTGAAGATACCTACACGAAGCCCACAACACGGGGGTTAGTACATGAATTTTACGGAATTTTCTAAGCTTATTTAATGCTCGGAAAAATACTGCGAAGTTCCATGGGACCCACCAAAAATCGGTGTCGGAAAAATTAGAAATTTATATCGCCGCGAAGCTCTCAACGAGTGGAGCTCTCTGGTACTCTCGGTTTTCTCGTGGGGTTCCGGTTTGCGAGAAATCTAGCCCAAAAGTCAAAATGGGTTAAAACTTCACGGGCAAAAATTGGACAAACCGCTCAATGGATTTCGATGTTCTTGGTGTCTATGAAAAGCTCTCGACGAGTAGATGGATTTAGACACAAGACCCGGTCCGATTGGTAGCCGGATCGGCTGGGAAGACGAAGCAGCGCTCTTGCGCATCGCGTCGCTTCAGGCGCCTTTTTTTGGCGTTCCAGGTGGCGGCCAGCGAGCTGGGGCGGCTGGGGACGTGCGCCGATGGGCTGGAGTTGCAGGGGAGGCAGTGGCGCAGCAAGGGGAGGAGGGAGGAGAGAGAAAACGGGAGAGAAAGAGAGGAAGGAGGAAACGCGCGCGGGAGAGAAAAAGAAGAAGAAGAAGGGGCCGGTCAGATCCGACCGGTCCAATCCGGTCCGATTCGATTTTGCCGGTTCGATTCGGAATACAAAATTTTAAATTTTTACTCTGCCTTGGGACAGAAAACGAGGTCCAAAAATTTCGAAAAAATTTCAGAAAACTCAAAAAAATTCATAGACTCCAAATATATTTTTAGTTTTGCCACGAGGTCTTTAAATTAATTTTTAAAAATCATCAAAGTTTATATTTTTAGAAAATCGAACCCGATTTTTAAAATTCGAAAAATCTCAAATAATTTCTTAAAATTTAAATAAAATTAAAATATCAATATTACTCATAAAATAATAAATTTAAAATTTTTGGGGTGTTACAGTCTCACTCAAGAATGATCACTCTCTGCACTTTTCTTTCCCTTGAGACCACTTTCTCATTTATTATGGAATGCTTTTAAGGGAAAACTTCTCTCTTGGCTCATTTTTGTCATAGTTTGGGTTTAGGGATTCAAAGTAATCAATTTGATTAGGTTGGGTTAGAGTCAAATGAATCAATGGTTTGATTTAGCTTCTATGACATTTTTATTTATAAAAAATGGAGAGAAACGCCACATGTTAGCTTATGTTGTAGATTTCACTTTTGGTCAAAATTAATTTGAATCATTGGACAGAATTATGGCAAATGTTAAAGGTGCGGATATTTAACCAAAATTAAAAGATATGGATATAAACGTGAATTGATGAAAAGGTGTGGCATTTTTTGTCCAATTGGCATTTGAATAAATGTGAGTGTTTCGCTTGAAATAATTAACTATTAAACTTATGTTAAGGGTAAAATTTTATTACCTTTATTATATGTTATATAATTTTTAAAATATACGATAATACTAAAAATTCAATCTATTCAATTTAAAAATAATAAAATTGTTTTTAAAAAAATAATAAAATAGAAAAATTAAAAATAAAAAATGTTTTAAATTTAAAATTGAACTAAATTAAATTTTAAAATAAAAATTTAATTTTAATACATATTAGACAAAAATATATTAAGAAATTAACTAATAAATTAATTATCATTCAAAAAAGTAATTTATGATTTAAAATAACTAAAAAAGGTCATTCTCATTTTATTTATTGTCTTAAACAGCCAAGAACCAGTCCACTGAGGGCCTATCGTCGTACTGGAACTTTAAAATGATAAACTTCAAATACCTAATTTTGGGCGTTGGAAATAATGGAAATTAATTTCTTGAGCGGAGACAGCTGGTTTGAGGCGGTCTGCTTAGGGACCGACGTAACGACAATTACCTTTGCTTTGTTCTTGGAATTCATTGCCACCGGGCTAACTTAACTATCACCTTTAAAATTGCGATTTTTTTTTAAAATTTTAATTAAAATTCATATAAAAAATTATTGGGAATGAACATTTTGTGATTTTGGGAATTGAATTGAATTCAATTTTAATCAATTATATATTTTTTAATAATCTTTCAATAAATCAAGTTAAAATTAAAAGAATAAATAAAAAAATTTAATCTATTATTAATTGAGTTTCTTAAATTCAAATCTATTCAGGCATTTAGTTATAATCATACAGTACTCAACATTAAATGCTTGAGAAAATAGCCGTCATTGTTTGAACGTGAGTTCCTAATGGATGTACCTGAAACACTGGAGTCCATGCATACAGTAAATGAGTCGATGTATACAGTATTCGAAAGGTCTAACCGCTTTGTTTTGGGTGTCATTGAATCACTAATAATAAATCCTCAACTCCCAACTGCCACCTAACTCTTTTGACCTATTCTATCTAACGGTGAGAGAATTTCTTTTTCGTTCAATTTTATTTAAAAATCAAATCGAATCGATTTTTTAAATATAATTTCAATTTAATTTTTAGTAATTTGATTGTAATTTAATTTTTATATTTAAATTTTAATTTAATTTGATTTGAATTTATATCGAAAGTTTTTAATATATTTAAAAAATAATAAATAATGTACATATAATCCATTTTTCGACTCGGCACACATCTAGTATAGTTTCAATTACATTATATTTTTAATGAAAAATCAAAACCTAACTAAAATAATAAGATCAATTTGACTCGGTTCAAATTGATTCAATATAATTTTCTTTTATTCAGTTGATGAATGGTAGTATGAACGAACATATATTTCTATATTGAAATACAGTACAATGTAGATGTGAAGTTTGATTCAATATAATTTTCTTTTATTCGGTTGATATTGATTACACGTTAATGGAGTCAAGAGACTTCAGTCATCAAAGAAGAATCAGCGTGTAAAAGATGTTCTGAAATTTCTCACATTATCATTCTCGACAACTTTCCACCGTTTCAGGGATAGATAACCAATCATTTAAAGTCTTCTGTCTTCAAAAGTTTGATTCTTAAAAATTACGTTTTATAAATTTTGGTTTCGTTCGAAATTTTAATAATATATATATATATATATACACTTAAACTTTTACGAAGGTATAGCAAGAAAAATCAATGGATGGCTCCTTCACACTTCTTATTATTTCCTCCATTTTATTGCTTATTATAACAATATCCACTGCAGCTGACACCATAACTATAACTCAACCTATTAAAGATGGAGAAAGCATAGTTTCAGCTGATGAGGGCTTTAGATTAGGATTTTTTAGCCCAGGCAACTCCAAAAATCGATACTTGGGTATATGGTACAACAAAGTATCTGTCGCGACCGTAGTTTGGGTTGCTAACAGAGAGATCCCCCTCGCCGATTTATCAGGTGTTCTGAAGATTACTGAGCGAGGACTAGTACTTGTCAATCACAATGAAACCATAATTTGGTCTTCCAACTCCACGGGATCTGTGAGGAATGTTGCGCGGCTTTTGAATTCAGGAAACCTTGTAGTAATAGATGAGGATAACCCTGAAGATTATTTGTGGCAGAGTTTTGATTATCCATGTGATACATTCCTTCCAGGGATGAAGCTTGGATGGAATAGAGTAATAGGCCTGGATCGCTACATATCGTCATGGAAGACACCTGATGATCCTGCTCGAGGTAATTTTACGTGTGGATTTGATCCTGCTGGTTATCCTGAGATGATTGTGAGAGAGAACTCAATTGAGCGTTTTCGAGTTGGACCATGGAACGGTCTTAGGTTTAGTGGATTTCCTGCGTTAAAGCCAAACCCCCTATACACATATGAGTTTGTTCTCAATGAAAAAGAAATATATTACCGTACACAGCTTCTTGACAACTCGCTTCATTCAAGGTTGGTGATAAATCGGAATGGCATTCTCCAGCGCTTCACTTGGATCGAGCGAACACAGAACTGGGAGCTTTATCTTACTTTCCAAATTGATAATTGTGATAGTTATGCTTTGTGTGGTGCATATGGTAGCTGCAATATTAAGGACTCTCCAGTGTGTAGTTGCTTGAAAGGATTTGTTCCAAAAGTTCCAAAAGAGTGGGACATATTCGATTGGTCAAGTGGTTGTGTTAGAAAGACTCCACTAGATTGCTCTGGAGATGGATTTCGTAAGTACTTTGCCGTGAAGTTGCCAGAGACTCGTAAATCCTGGTTTGATAGGAGTATCAATCTTGAGGACTGCAGAATCATTTGCATGAAGAATTGCTCATGTACAGCCTATTCAAATTTGGATATTAGGGATGGAGGAAGCGGGTGCCTTCTGTGGTTTAATGACCTGATTGATATTAGAGGATATGAGGAGAATGGTCAAGATATTTATGTAAGGATGGCTGCGTCAGAACTAGGTATGAAGTTCTTTTGATACAAAGCTGTTAAATTATTCTTTTCTTTCATTGCCTTCACCAAATATAATTGGATTTCCTGACTCATTTTCTGTTGTGACAACAGAAAATAAGTCGGGCCTAAACCATAATTTGGTCAGCAAGCTGATTGGATATGATGTGCACAGGAGCACCAATTTGACAATGAATTGGAGTAATTCTTTTTCTTAGTTTGCCGTTCGCCGTTCCATGTGTTAATCCTAGCTACATGGAATAGCAGGGGTATAATATAATTTCTCCAATGTATTGTGTGTATACTTGAATTCGTTTGCATGACAGCATAACTTAGCGTGCATAGCCTGTTACATCGTTTAGCATGAATAATAATTCAGAATAGCTAAACCTCCAAGCAGCAACATAATGGACTAATTTGCTTAGCATAAGACACTATTAGTTACCTCCAAGTTCTAACAGTAGCGACCAAATGCATATGAAAATTTGCTGTTTTTAAAAATGAATTTGGTAGCTGTGGTAGAGTTATCCAGCGCAATTAGGCCTTTTTCTAGAAAATGAATTGGAAAACAAAATTATCATTGATTTCTAACTCCCAGTCTTTCTGCTTGTGACTGCTTTATGTGTAGATGATGACATGAGGATTAAGAGTAAATCCAACGTGAGGATCATTGTAAGCTCTGTGTTATCCACAGGGATTCTGTTCCTGGTGTTAGCTATAGTCTTGTGTGTTAGGAAAGCGAAACAGCAGAAAGCTGGTACGTTTTTCACTCCTTGAAATTCTAGCTTCCAAATTATGGAAAATATTTGGGCTTGGTAATATAAGAGAATCATGAATCAGCGAATGACATTGGTAATATAGGAGAATCATGAATCAGGAATCAGGAAATGATAAGGATATAAGAGAAATGGAGATAACTTGTCTTTTTCTTTATATAAATTTTTATTCCTTCTGACTCCACTTTCCAGGAAAAGAAACTGGCAGTTTGGAAGGAAATGCAAATGACGAGGGCCAAAAAGAAGATCTAGAACTACAGCTGTTTGATTTTGGCACTATTGTTCATGCAACTAATAATTTCTCTGTCACCAATAAACTCGGAGAAGGAGGCTTTGGACCTGTTTTTAAGGTAACAAAAATTTTTTTATGGCTTCACCAATTGATTTCGCAGCTCTTTGGATTATTGTATTTCTCCAGTATGGCTTTTTCACAAATTATTCAACCAGCAGTATTTAGCCTTATTGTGGATAAATTGTGATAGTTTAGCAGTTGTTCCAATTTCAAAGACTGAACAGGTAAGCAGAGAGGTATCAAGCACTAAACCAAAATTCTAAGCCTTCATTATGAAAATCAGACTTTGCTTATTAAATGATGTGATTACTTGCAGGAATATTGAAAGATGGACAAGAAATAGCTGTGAAGAGGCTCTCACAATATTCATCTCAAGGACTCGATGAGTTCAAGAATGAAGTAATGCATATTGCCAAACTTCAGCATAGGAATCTGGTGAAGCTTCTAGGATGCTGCATTCAATCAAAAGAGAAGATGTTAATCTATGAGTTCATGCCCAACAAAAGCTTAGATTTCTTTATTTTTGGTTTGAATCTTCCAAGACCCTACATATTCAATTATTTTATTATTGTCCAAAACATGGATAGAGCATTTCTTTTCACTATTAGGCCCGAGGCAAGTTGTAGAGGCAAGATCAATTGGCAATAAATGCATCAAGAGAAGGGAAAAGTTATAGTACCTAAAATGTCCTGGTCTATAGTTTCCTTTGAAGCCAATTTGAAATTGTCTTGAAAAGCTTCGGGCTTTCTACGCTTTCAGTGGAATACATAACAATATGTTTTTCTAGGAAATTCATCAAATTGTTACTCATGCATTGCCTTTTCTTTCTCCTTTTCTTATGCTCTTACATATATAATAAGAAGGCTTAAAATATTTGATAGATCAAACACGGAGCACACTACTAGACTGGCCTAAGCGATACCACATTATCAATGGGATTGCTCGAGGACTCCTTTATCTTCACCATGATTCAAGGCTAAGAATAATTCATAGAGATCTAAAAGCTGGGAACATTTTATTGGATAATGAAATGAATCCAAAAATTTCAGACTTTGGCCTTTCTAGAAGTTTTGGAGGAAGCGAAACTGAAGCCAATACAAATAAGGTGGTGGGAACATAGTAAGTACCTTCTAAAATTGTATCCCATGTACAAGTGTATTTGTATTGTAACTTAATTCTTGTATGTTTATTTAATGTTTAATAATTTTCTGCAGTGGTTATATGTCGCCAGAGTATGCAATCGATGGCCTTTACTCTGTGAAGTCTGATGTTTTTAGCTTTGGTGTTATAGTGCTAGAGATAGTGAGCGGGAAAAGGAATAGAGGATTCAATCATACAGATCATTGTCTTAACCTTCTTGGACATGTAAGCATCACATCAATAATTTCTTATCTCTACATGGTGAATGTGAAATAACAACCATGTTAATTGTTTAGGCTTGGAGACTACAAAAGGAAGGGAGGTCTATAGAAATGATTGATGCTTCAGTGAGAAATTCATGCAACATATCTGAAGTGCTACGGTCATTACATGTGGGTCTACTTTGTGTGCAACAAAATCTAGCAAAAAGGCCTAGCATGTCAGCTGTTGTTGTTATGTTGGGCAGTGAAGGTGCATTACCAGAGCCCAAGCAACCAGGATTCTTCACAGAAAGGGATCTCATAGAAGTGAATTCCTCTTCAAGCTATTACAACTCTAGTTCAGCTAATGGTCTCACTATTACACAACTAGGGGCTCGATGAATATGCATCAATAGAGAGGAGCCCACACATTGCTGCTATTGAAGCTTTCTGCTACTACCTCTGTTTTGTTAAAGTGAAGTTGATGCAAGTGTTGCTGCTAAATTTCTTTTGACTGATTTTACTAATGAAAATGATGTTGCTATGGGATGTTTAAATATTTTGTTATTCACTAGATCTTGTATTAGGTGGAATTGTTGTAAAAGAATGGTGAAGCTTATTTTGGGGGTTTAGTTTGAATGACAAACTTCCTTAATTTATGGGAGTTTGGTCAACAAACTTTGGTAATATCACGTATAAATATTTTTCAAAATGAGTAATAGATAATTTTCCTCTCCACTTTCTTGTATAATTATTGATGTTATTTTTTATGTGGCTTGAATTTTGGATATATCTTCATAGACTCGAATTGTGACTTGACCCAAACACTTTGCGCTACGACTCGATTGGGATAAAAAGTGAGATCATTGGTAGGCTTTGAGCTCAGGAGGGTGTGGGGGCAATGCCCCTGCGATATTAACCAATATAAATATTGTAATATTATGTTCTTTTTGGTAGAGTTGTGAAATATTTGAAAAACACACTGGGGTTAGGGTTTGAGAGTTCTAAGTGATTGCATCTTGTTCTTTCTCATCATAGTGGAGTTTTTCCTCTTGTCTTGCCGACGGACGTAGACCTTACAATCAAACCACGTTAAATCCTGTGTTATTATTCTCTTTTTCTATACAGTGTAATTGTGTGATTTGTGTGTGTGCCTTAGATTTGCGTGCCTATTATAACAAACTGGTATCAGAGCTTTGTACGTGAAATTTAGAGTTTACAGTTGGCGTCGTCTTCAATGAAGTATGAGATGGAGAAGTTTGATAGTGGATCGAGTTAGTCTATGGAAGATTAAAATCAAATCTTCCTTGATCTTGAAAGGTCTATGGAAGGCAATCAAGGATAACTTTCTAAAAGATATAAAAGAGGTGGAGAAGGCTGATATGAAGGATAGAGCCTTGAGTGCAATTTTCATGAGCGTAACTGATAATGTCCTACACAAGATTGCTAGTGAAAGCTCAGTGTTTGTGGCATAGAAGAAATTAGAGGAGCTATACTCTGCCAAATCATTGACCAACCGCTTGTATCCAAAGAAAAGGCTTTACAATATGAGAATGAGCGAAGGTACCCCCATTAAAGAACATCTGGATGAATTTAATTCAATTATTATGGACCTGAAGAATACTGATATAGATATTGATAGTGAGGATTAGACCCTTATTATGTTATATTCTTTGCTACCCTCCTATGAGAGTTTTGTTGATACTCTATTGTATGGGAAAGGCGGTATTTCACTTACTAATTCTCTAAAATCAAAGGAGTTGGAAAAGAATTTTCCAAATAATAGTGAAAGATTTGATAGGGAAGGCTTGGTGAGCAGGGGAAGAACACATTCAAGGGAGGGTTCTTCCAGCAAGAAGAAATCTAAGGCCAGCAGGAAGAAATCTAAAGCCAGATTTAAGTCAAGAATGAAAAAAGCTAACTATTTTGAGTGTGGGAGCAAGGACACTTTAGGGAAGACTATCCTAAGTTGAAAAATAAAAAGGGAAAGCAACCAAAAAGTTTTACAAATGTGGTTGACAGGTTTATCGATTCTGATGGTGATAACAGTTTTGGGGAAATTCTATCTATGAGTTCAAATCATGGACAAAATTTTTAAATTCTTGATATTGGTGATACTTATAATATGTGTTCACACAAAAACTGGTTTGTCACTTACAAACAGATGAGTGGTAAGGTGTTTCTGGGCAATGATCGTGCATTTCCTATGGAAGGAACTGGCAACATTAGATTAAAGATGTTTGATGATATTGTCAGAACTATAGAGTGTTGGCATGTTCCAGGACTGAAGAGGAACCTGATTTCTCTTGGGACACTTGACTCTTATGGATTCAGATACCATGCAAAGTATGGAGTTCTCAAAGTGTGCAAGGGCTCTATGGTACTCATAAAGAGCAATTTGATTTCAAGATTGTATTTCTTCAGGGCAATACAATTTCAGGTGAAGCTGTAGTAGCATCCGAAAGCAATAATCAAAATCAAACTTAATTGTGGCATTAATGTCTTGGTCATATGAGTGAAAGAGGGTTATCTATATTGAGTAAGCAAGATTTATTGGACGGGTAGAAAATAAAATCTATGGACTTTTGTGAACACTGTGTGTTTGGCAAACAGACCAGGGTGAAGTTCAAAAAAAAGGTAGTATGCAAGACTAGAGGAACAGTGGATTATATCCACTCAGATTTATGGGGTCCTACTAGAATCCCTCCAAGAGCGGTGTCAGGTACTTTATAACTTTGATTGATGGTTACTCTCAGATGGTGTGGGTGTATTTTCTGAAAACAAAAGATGAGGCATTTTCAACCTTTGTCAAGTGGAAGACAATAATTGAGAAGCAGACAGAAAAAAAAGGTCAAGTGTCTTAGAACTAATAACAGGTTGAAATTTTGCAATCATGAGTTCAATGCATTTTGCAACAATGAAGGTATAATAAGATGTCGCACTTGTGTAAGGACACCACAAAAGAATGGTATTGGAAAACACATGAACATAACACTTTGTGACAAAGCACGAAGCATGCTCTCACATTTAGGATTGGGAAAGAATTTCTGAGCTGAAACAATTAATACAGTCTGTTTCTTGGTTAATAGATCTCTATCTATAGCTGCTGAGTGCAAACTTCTATTGAGATTTGGTTTGGTTCATCTATTAATTACTCTTAGTTGAGAGTGTTTGGTTGCCCTGCTAATGCTCATGTGAGGGATGGTAAGCTTGAGCCTAGTGTAAGAAAATGAGTATTTCTTGTGTATGCATCCAAAGTGAAAGGCTACAGGTTGTGGTGTAATGATCCAAAGTCTCTAGGATTAATTATCAGCAGGGATGTGACATTTAATGAGTCTGTTTCATTGGATAGTTAGATGAAGAAGTCAATAGTAGAATTAGATCATGGTGTTAGAGAACAGGTGGTGCTTGAGTTGATACTTCAGCAGTTTACTCTAGTGATTCAGAAGATGAGGTGCAAGATCCTGATCAACAAGAGGATGCACCTGAGCAATAGCAACAAGAACCATATAGCATTGCAACTGGTAGAGAGAGAAGACAGATTAGACCCCTATAGAGATATGCATATGCAGATCTAGTTGCGTTTGCCTTGTCAATTGCTAAAACAGTTGATGTGCATAAACCCAGCAATTATAGAGAAGCTATTTCTTATTCAGATGTAAATCAGTAAGTTGGTACTATGGGTGAAGAAATTGAATCTCTTCACAAGAATTAGACTTGGGAGCTTGTAACATTGCCTAAGGGACAGAAAGTGGTAGGCTGCAAATGGGTGTTCAAGAAAAAGGAAGGCACTCCAAGGGTTAAAGCACCTCGATATAAGGCATGATTGGTAGAAAAAGGCTTTACTCAGGGAGAAGGAATTGACTTTAATGAAGTATTTTCTCCAGTTGTGAAGCACAATTCTATCAGGGTCTTACTTGCTATGGTTACTCTTTATGATCTAGAGCTTAAGCAATTAGATGTGAAGATAGCATTTTTGAATGGTGAGCTAGAGGAGAAAATTTATATGAGTTAGCCTAAGGGATTTGTCATTCCAGGTATGGAAAACCATGTTTGCTTGCTTAAGAAGTCTTTATATGGTTTAAAATAGTCCCTTAGGTAGTGGTACAAAAGACTTGATACATTCATGGTTCGTAATGGCTTTATTTATAGTTCATATGACAGTTGTGTGTATCATGGGAAGCTTTTAGATGATTTCTTTGTTAATTTGCTATTGTATGTAGATGACATATTTATTGCTACTAAAAGCATGTCACAAATTAATATTCTGAAAAAGTAGTTGAGTGATGAGTTTAAGATAAAGTATTTGGGTGCTACAAAGAAGATTTTGGAAATGAAAATTACTAGCGATAAAAGTGTTGGGAAGCTTTTCTTGTCTCAGTAGGCCTATGTTGAGAAAGTGCTTAAGTGTTTCAACATGAATAATGCTAAGCCTGTGACTGTTTCATTTGCTGCCCATTTCAAGCTATCTGTAGACATGTCACCAAAATAAATAAGGAGATAGAGCATATGTCTATTGTTCCCTATTCGAGTGCTGTTGGTAGCATCATGTATGCTATGGTTTGCACTTGACCTGACATTTCACATGCAGTTAGTGTTATGAGTAGATACACAGCGTGTCTTAGGAAAGAGCATTGGCAGTCAATGAAATGGATTCTAAGGTATTTGAAGGGTACTACAGATGTTGTTCTGACATTTGATAGGGCCAAAATGAGTGATTCAGTTGTTAGCTATATGGATTTAGATTTTATAGGGGACTTAAATAAGAGAAGATCTCTGATAGGTTATTTGTTTACTCTTTCTAAAAGTGCTATCAGTTGGAAGGCAACATTGTAAGTTATAGTTGCTTTGTCTACCACAGAGGCTAAATACATGGCTTTAGCAGAGGCAGTAAAGGAAGCTTTATGGTTATAGGGTTTGGTGGGTGATCTTGGGTTGATATAGAATAAGCCAATAGTATTTTGTGATAGCAAGAGTGCAATACATCTCACAAAGAATCAGATGTACCATGAGCGAACTAAGCACATTGATGTCAGATATAACTTCATTTGGGACATTGTATCTTAGGGGACTATAGTTATGTAGAAAGTCTCTACACATGTTACTCTAGTAGATCTGATGACCAAATGAGTCTCAGTCAGCAAGTTTAAGCATTGCCTAGACTTAGTTGATGTTTGTAGTACTTGGTAGTGCCCTTGCAAGGGCATATGGAAAGACAGAGTGTTTATGGTTATTTGGTTGATGATGGAGGAAATTCAAGCCAAGGGCAAAAATTGTTATTTTTTATGTGGCTTGAATTTTAGATATGTTTTGATGGACTTAAATTGTGACCCGACCAAAAAACTTTACAGTGCAACCCAATTAGGATAAAAAGTGAGATATATGGTGGTAGCAGAGGGCATAGGCTGATAGGACAATGCCCCGGCGGTATGGACCGGTATAAATATTATAATATTTTACCCTTTGCAATAAAGTTGTGAGATATTTGGAAAACACACTGGGGCTAGGGTTTGAGAGTTCTGAGTGATTGTATCTTATTCTTTTTCATCATAGTGGAACTTTATGTACATGTAGAACTGGTCATGAGCAGTTGTATAACGTTTGTAATAATATTAGTTTGGATTTTTCTAATGTAAATTCTGGACTGATGAATGTAAATTGTTTTAACTTTAATAAAATATGAATGAAGTTATTTTGTTTTAATTTGAACGAAATTACTTAGTATTATTTTATTGATGATATTTGAATTGGAAATTATTGATTTGAATTTTGGAGTTTGAGAAATGATGTGATAGTTGTTGAGTTGATGAAATAAATCATTGGAAGTGTTCTTTACAGGTATTTGAAGAACTGTTTTATTAAAATACAGACGGCACTCCGCTGAAATTTTTCTAAAATTTGCGAACAAATAAAAAGGGACAAAAATTTTAACTAGTTTTCAAACTCTAATTAAATGTTTTAATACCTATTAGAAAATGCTCACCACTTCTAAAAAGTAAGAAAATGATTTTAAAATCTCTTATAGGGTACTTAATGAGTTACTGGTAGGTGAAGTTCCGCAGTTCATTAGGTATTTTACGGGATCTTGTTATGCCTTACAGAGGAGTAAGGTGTGACACTCCAATAGCTGCAGAAGATGGGTAATCATTTAAAGGAAGGTGATGTTATGGGACTTGTTACTTTCATTCACTTAGCAAAATTCAAAGCAGGCTCATCCAAATAAAGTGCTAATGCATGTCTTATGAAGGCAATTATGTTGTCATATAGCCATATTTCCCACATTAAAAAAGAATATTGAGTTTTCTATAAATCCTAAATTATAAACCAGTTATTAGTTAAAAATTGAACAATGCAACTTTCAATTGTTGTAGTGAAAAGATCAACAAAATCTTAAGATTGGGGCATATTGTCATTTCCCTATTCAAGTTTGGTGAGCCGTTATTTATGTTTAGCTTTCTTGACAAATATAGTAGAATGCATAGTCTATGAAGAACATAGTCTTGGGTAGAGTATTTGGAACATATAAAATCAAAGACTTTACACCTACATAATATACGCTCTTATATCTACTAGAATTACATCGCATAAAAATTAATAGATTCATGCTCCTTTTGGATATCCACTAAAAAAACTTAATAATATAAAGCCTCACTGGCTAGTCCACAACAATCATGGGGCACCTCATTGCGTAGATAACCAACAACTAGCCAAGCACCGAAAACAACAATTGGATTAATGCACGCAAATAAGCTTAAGAAAAATAACCATACTATCTATTTAAGTTTATTTAGAAAGACACTGCAAAGAGTAACACTTGAAGATATTAAATACTAGCATTGTATAGAACACATTTATATAAATATTATAAAGCTGAACTTTGAAATAGGTTAATACAATATTGACAAGTATTTACTCTATTTTTTTGCCAAGTGGCATCTTATGGAGAGAAAAGTTCTTTACCAATTTGTTTTCTAAGCCCCAACACCTTCTCTCTATTATTCTTCTCATTCAATTCTTATCATGAAATCTGTCTTTTGCTTTGTCTCCCCTATTTTTTGGCTTCAGTTTCAATTATTTTTCGTCTCCCCCTTAATAATCCATCATATATAAAACCCCCACCCTTTTAGCTGCTAGCATCATCAAAGAGCATATCATTGTGATGCTTATAGTAGAACGTAGCATTTCTCAAGTGTACGAAGAAGGATTTGAACTTGGAGAAATGCCTTGATAAAGGTTAAAAAGTCACTCATTATGTCTTTGGCCTGTAAGCAATCTAATAGTTGTGTTATTTGTGCTTGTTTGTCTTCTAGATTATGCATCCGATTTTGTATCAATAGATGTTATATATTTTAATTGTATGGTGTCTAAAATAAAATTTGTGTTTTTCTATTTGATTGGGCCAAGGAAATATTGTATTACATTGTTATTTTTTTTTCTTAAAAAAAAATTTGAAGTATACTACGTAATTTCATCGTGCAACGTGTGGGTGATTGGCATGTGTGAGTAAATTACTGACATTAAAAGCATTATCTAATTCTATTGCAATATCACTAAACTACACTGCTTATGATGACCTGATAAAGCCCTAAATCATGACTAATCCATGTAATGTTGTTAAAGGCGGAAAAAGGCACTAGGCAAGGCAAGGCGATGAAGGGGCATGTCGCCTGGCTGAGGCACGCTCGGCTTCTGTAAGGTAAGCACGAGGGTGGAGAGGTGAAAGGAAACGCCTTCCAAAAATAACATTTTTTTTTTTAATTTTCAATGGCAAAATATTAAAAGAACCCTAACATTTTGTCTTCATTTTCATGCCACCAAGACAAAGAGAGAGGAATCATTCTACAAATAGGTATTCTTCTCTTATCTTTCCTCTCTCTTTCTCTCCTCTTATTCTTCTTTCACCTCTCTCCCCTTCCTCTATTCTTCTCTTCTTTCAGTTGGCACAACCTCTTTCAGCACTTGCATCTATTGATTTTGTATCAATAGATGTTACACATTTTAATTATATGGAGTCTAAAATGAAAATTGTGTTTTTATATTTGATTGGGCTAAGAAAACATTTTATTGCATTGTTATTTTTTTTCTTAAAAAATTTAAAGTATACTATATAATTTCACTGTGCAACGGGCGAGTGATTGGTTTGTGTGAGTAAATTACGGACATTAAAAGCATCATCTAATTCTACTGTAATATCACTAAACTACACTGCTTATGATGACCTAATAAAGCCCAAAATCATGACCAATCCATGCAATGTTGTTAAAGGCGGAAAAAGGTGCTAGGTGAGGCAAGGCAATGAGGTGGCATGTCATCTTGCTGACGCACGCCCAGCTTCTAAAAGGCAAGCATAGGGGTAAAGAGGTGAGAGGAAACACCTTCCAAAAATAACATCTTTTATTTATTTATTTTTTTTAATTTTCAATAGCAAAATATTAAAAAAACCCTAACATTTTGTCTTCATTTTCACACCACCACGACAAAGAGAGAGGAATCATTCTATAAATAGGTATTCTTCTCTTATCCTTCCTCTCTCTTTCTCTCCTCTGATTTTTTTTTTTTCCCTCTGTCTCCTCTTCCTTTATTCTTCTTTTCTTTCGGTTGGCACAGCCTCTTTTAGCACTTGCATATACACTTTTTAGAACTTTTTTTTTTTTTCTCTTCTCTCCTCCTCCTCTATTCTTCTATTCTTCTTCCACACCATCTGTACTCTAGCAATTCCAACACTTTATTATTTTTTTTTATATCTTTGTTAGATTTATTAGATTGGTATTGTGATATGCTTTTTGTTCAATAGATACTGTGATTGAAGATAAAAGTTGACAAAACTAAATAAATTAAATTAAGGCAATGTATATAAAAATAAATGTGTGAAAAAAAACTCTTAGTAATCTAATAAATGAAAAAAACAAATAAACAACAAAATAATTATTCTCATGTAGAGATTTGCCTTTCTCAGCCATTGGAAATGCCTACGTGATAAGCATACATATTACTAAGAGTCAGAGATGAGGCATTGATGCTCACAATTTTGTGAACAATCACATATGCACAGGAATTGCCAAGAGATATGGTATATATTATGTCACAAAAGATGCATTGCTTTTCACATTGCTATAATATGGCAATTTATAACTAAACTCACAATAAGTTTGCAGCACTACTATCAATAAAAAAGACATTGATAATGGGATGGAAGGAATAAAAAGATTAAAAGGTTACATACTCAGTTAAAAATAATTTTTAATAGATTATAAACATAATGTGAATTATAAATATAAGATTCAACTATCACTCTAATAATGAATCTTGAATAAATTAAATTCTCATAGATCTAGAAAGCGTACCCAATGAGGAGTTTGATTAAGCCATATCATAGAAAAATCCTTTGATTTAATAAACTGATTTCTCCTTCTCAACTTTTCTTGATTCACACATAAAATTTTAGTGATGAAAAACTATCTTGAGATAATTATAATATATTAGACTTTATGAAAAAGAGTGTGTGACCTTAAAGGTAGAGAGATGACCAGTTTATGTATATGTACATATTCAATACTTAATTTGGTACGCCAATCAAGTAATCCTTGTAAAATTAAGTTTTTGTTTTAATTAAAATAAATATCAATTAATTTCAGACCAAATTAAAGGAATTAATTTTGACCCACATAATAATACTCATTACGGCCAAAAAATCTTACATTCGCATCATGTCCAGTATTAGGGTTATTTCCAGCAAGAATAAGAGAAATTTCTAATCCATGGCAGAAGGCTTGGTTGAACATTAGCCTAGTTTGGAATGACGACACAAATGGAAACAACGAAAATAAAGCAATTGGAATAAAGATAAGCATTCCCATCCCGGCATCATATAGACAAGCAATCGAGTAGGTCAATTTCCATAATCCTAACTTCTTCATCAAAGGCTTCCAGTATCCGCAATCTGAAATTCGAAAAGATTTTGATATTAAATTGTATATGTGACAAATAAAAGCGACACCGAAGATATAACATTGAGGCATTAGTTGGACTATGCATTCTTTCGTTCTCACTTTCTACTCACAATACTAATTTTGACATTTTATTCTCAATAGAGAGTGATTTGATAGCTCAACATTGCCTCTTAGTTATGAACTACTAAGGAAGAGATGGTGGGGAATGTTATAAATAGCTTGTATGTTAGATAGTATAGAGAGAAAGAATTCCTATATTGTTAAAATATAAGAAAGTGAAGGAATGACAAGAGTGAAATATGTATAGAATTATATATATATAATTCAATATATATTATTCTATTATGGCACTTGACAAGTATATGTGTAAAATAAAATAATTATCATATTGTAATTTTCGTAAATAAATTACGAACAGATGTGTTTATTAACAAGTAGATGTGTCTGTTAATAAACAGACATGTCAATTCTATACAAACAGTCACAACTGTTTGTATAGGTGTCTGTTAATAAACCGACATGTCTATTCTATACAAAAAGTCATAACTATTTATATAGGTATCTGTTAATAAACAGATATGTCTATATAAATAGTCACAACTATTTGTATAGGTATCTTTAAATAAACAGACATGTCTATTACACAAATAGTTGTATCTATTGGAAATAGACAAATGTGTTTATCTAGTAAAGGTGTCATGACTTTTCATTCTTTATAAATAAGGATGAGTTTTTCAATTCAGATATATACTACTTCTACTTCTTCTTCTTTTCTTCTAATCTCTCTAAATTCGGTTCCTATAAAGAGTTCTTAAAGGAAATCTTCAGGAGTTGCTGTCTGCAGATTTCAGGCTTTGTTGTATCCTGGAGGTATATTGCCATAACCTTGCAGTAATCTAGTAGGGGCAATTAATACCTTAAAGATAGTGATTCATCACGCCTCAAAGCCTATTCTACCCCACTGCCTCAATAATTTTAAGGTATTAATCGCAATGGAGTCCAAGCTGTTTCCGTGATGAATCAAGACTTTGTGAAACTTGATCGTTTTGATGGGACAAACTATGTTACCTAGAAAGATAAGATGCTATTCTTACTCACCACATTGAAGATTTCTTATATACTTGATCCAAGTCTGCCTGCTATTTCACCACCAACTCCAGAAGATTCTGAACAAGAGAAAGCAGATCGAGACAAACGTGAAGAAGATGAATTGCTGTGCAGAGGTCATATTCTTAACAACTTGTCAGATAGGCTATATGATCTATTTACTTCTGTCAAGTCTCCAATGGAAATCTGGAAATCACTGGAGTTCAAATACAACTCAGAAAAACAAGGTGTGGATAAATTTCTCATCATGAAATATTTTAAATTCCAAATGGTTGATAATATATCTGTTATGGATCAAGTCCATGAGTTACATGTCCTTGTTTCAAAACTTAAAGATTTCAAAGTGATAGTTCCTGAATCATTGCAAGTAGGAGGAATAATAGCAAAACTTCCTCCTAGTTGGAATGATTATAGGAAGAAATTACTACATATCACGGAAGATTTTTTTTTCTTGAACATATTCAGAAACACTTGCGCATTGAAGAAGAGACAAGAAATTGTGATAAGAAATTTGTTTCTGAATCTACTACAAAAGTTAATTTTGTGCAAGGAAGTCATAATTTTTAAAAGAGAAATTTTGGAAGTAAGAGAAAGTTTTCTGAAGCAGCAGGCAATATTACTAGTTATGGCAGCAACAGCAAATCAAAGAAAGGAAGAACTTGTTACAATTATGGCAAGAAAGGGCATTACAAATGTGAATGCAGGTTTCTAAAGAAACATAAGAAAGAAGATACGAATAATAGTGCTCAGAATTCCAATAAAGCAAATATAGTTGAACAAACTACTGAATTGATTGCAATGATATCAGATTTGCATATTGGAATGGTAACAGAACTCAATATGGCTACAACAACCAATTCCAATGATTGGTGGTATGATTCTGGGGCTACTGTTCATGTTTGCAATGATAAGACTCAATTTAAAAATTATGAAGAAGTTGTAAATGGGTAGAAAGTTCTAATGGGCAATCATGATTCTGCTAAAGTGGTGGGAAAAGGAAGTGTTGAATTAAACTTCACTTCTGGAAAGAAGCTATTATTAGTAAATGTGTTGTATGTGCCAGAAATAAGGAAAAATCTAGTGTCTGCTAATCTATTGTGTAAGAAAGGTTATAAGGCTGTTCTGGAGTCCGATAAAATAATTGTGTCCATAAATGGACTATTTGTGGGAAAAGGTTACTCATGTGATGGAATGTTTAAACTCAGTATTAATAATAATATGAATATTTACATTTTATCTTTGTTGAGTCATCTTTATCTTTATGGCATGATCGTTTAGCACATATTAGTTTTAAATCTTTAAAATTTATGGTTAAACATGGTTTAATTTCATATATAGATGATAATAAAAAATCTTGTGAAATCTGTATACAAGCAAAAATGATTAAGAAATCTTTTCCAAAAGTTGAAAGATCTTCTAAGTTATTAGAACTTGTGCATTCTGATATTTGTGAATTAAATGGAATATTGACTAAAGGAGGAAATATGTATTTTATAACTTTCATAGATGATTTCTCCAAATATACTTATGTTTGTTTAATGAAAAATAAAGATCAAGCATTCCAAATGTTTCAGATTTATAAATCTGAAGTTGAGAATCAAAAAGGATTTGAGAAGTGACAGAGGTGGTGAGTATTTTTCTATTGAATTTTCTTCATTTTGTGAAGAAAATGGAATTATACATCAAATTAGTGCACTTTATACACCACAACAAAATGGATTGGCAGAAAGAAAGAATAGAACCTTAGTAGATATGCTTAATTCTATGCTTGTGAAATCTAATTTGCCAACAAACTTATGGGGAGAAGCTTTACTTACTGCTTGTCACTTACATAATAGAATTCCCTCTAGAAAATTTAAGATTTCTCCATATGAATTATGGAAAAATAGAAAACCTAACTTGAATTATCTAAGAGTATGGGGCTATTTAGCATATTATAGAGTTCCAGATCCTAAAAGGACTAAATTAGGTCCTAGAGCTTTGAAAGGAGTTTTTGTTGGTTATGCCGAAAATTCCAAAGCTTATAGAATTTTAAATTTAGACTTAAATGTAATTGCAGAATCTAGGGATGTTGAATTTATTGAAAATAAATTTCATAATGACCCTATACATGAGCCCATGAATAGTTCAAGTCAAAGCAATGGTTCTAGTATTGATATTAATTTTGAATTGACTTCTAGCAACAAAAGAAAGTTAGATTCTTCTAATAAAATTAGAAGAAGTCAACGTATTAGAAAAGAAAAAAATTTACATCCAGATTTTATATCTTCTCAGGCTATTGTTTTTCTAGTAGAAGGCAATAGGTCAATTGTCTTTAACAAAATACTAATTTTGTTAAACATAGCAGATGATCCTAAAACGTTTCAAGAGGCAATGACTACAAGGGATGTGGCCTTTTGGAAAGAGGCAATTAATGATCAAATGGATTCATTATTATTTAATAATACATGGGTTCTAGTTGATTTGCCACCTGGTTCCAAACCAATAGGATGTAAATGGGTTTTCAGAAGAAAATATAACACAGATAGATCAATTCAAACTTTTAAAGCTAGATTGGTTGCAAAGGGTTTTAAACAAAAAGAGGGAATTGACTACTTTGATACATATGCACCAGTGGCTAGAATAACCTCTATTAGAGTACTTTTATCTCTATTAGAGTACTTTTATCTTTAGCATCAATATATAATTTATATGTACATCAAATGGATGTTAAGACAGCCTTTCTAAATGGTGACTTAGAAGAAGAAGTATATATGGAGCAACCAGAAGGATTTGTTTTACCAGGGAATGAAAGAAAAGTTTGTAAATTAATTAAATCTTTATATGGTTTAAAACAAGCACCGAAACAATGGCATGAGAAATTTGATTCTGCAATTTTGGAATATGGCTTTAAACATAATAGTACTGATAAATGTATTTATTCCAAGTTTACAGATCATTTTGGTGTGATAATTTGTCTTTATGTTGATGACATGCTTATAATTGGAACAAATATCGAAGGTGTGAATGATACAAAGAAGTATCTAACCTCAAAATTTAAAATAAAAGATTTAAAAGAGGTAGATACAATCTTAGGTATCAAAGTAAAAAAAATATAGTGGGGGTTTTGCTCTTTATCAATCTCATTATATTGAGAAAATATTAAATAAATTTAATCATTTAAAAGTCAAAGAAGCAAAAACTCCATATGATGTTTCTTCCAAATTAATTGAAAATTCTGGCAGGGCAATTGCTTAAATTGAGTATGCTAGTGCAATTGGTAGCTTAATGTATGCTATGCATTGCACTAGACCTGATATTGCTTTTGCAGTATGTAAATTATCAAGATACACCAGTAAGCCTAGTATTGAACATTGGAAAGCAATTTCAAGAGTTCTTGGTTATTTAAAAAGAACTATAAACTTTGGTTTATTTTATAATAAATTTCCAATTGTGTTAGAAGGTTATACTGATGCTAGCTAGATAACTAGTATTAATGATAATCAATCAACTTCCGGTTGGGTTTTTATCTTAGGAGGATGTGCTATTTCTTAGGCATCAAAGAAACAAACTTGTATAACCCATTCTACAATGGAATCAGAATTTATAGCTCTAGCAGCAGCTGGTAAGGAGGCAGAATGGCTGAGAAATTTTTTACTAGATATCAAGTTGTGGCCACAACCGATGCCTGCTGTTTCCTTACATTGTGATAGTCAAGCAACAATGTCTAGAGCTTATAATAAAATTTATAATGGAAAGTCTAGACATATTAGCTTAAGACATGAGTATGTGAGACAATTAATCTCTAATGGAATTATCACTATTACTTATGTCAAGTCTTGTAATAATCTGGCAGATCCATTTACAAAAGGGCTCTCGAGAGATATGATAAAAAATACATGTGCTGGATTAGGATTAAAAATATTCCATTAAATTTACTAATGATGGGAACCCTACTTTATAATATTATTACTAAATAAAGTTTAAAGGGTAACAACAAGTCATTAGTAAATGTTGTAATTAAGTACTTAGTGTATTAAGTTAATGGAATGAGGATGAGTTTTTATACTCTTAATGAAGTTTAAAATTATTACAAAGGAAACTTCACCTATATGAACATAGGAAGTGGTGCCGCTTCAACAAAAATGAGAATAACTTTTGTAAATGTTCATGAAAACAGGAGGTAGCACAAGGCCATATTCATGCTAAAATTTTGGTGAACTTTTTAAGTCGAACTAATTGATTCATGTGTGTAGTATTTCTGGTTCTATTTAATAGGAATCTAGATTTAAGCTAAGGCCACCATGATTTCTTTAGAACTTTGAAATACTTATACTAAGGAAAAGTTTAAATCGAAAGATACTTTTCATTATGCATGAAACAATGGGATCTTACAATACAAGCTAAGTGGGGGATTGTTATAAATAGCTTGTATGTTAGATAGTATAGAGAGAAAGAATTCATATATTGTTAAAATATAAGAAAGTGAAGGAATGACAAGAGTGAACTATGTATAGAATTATATATATATAATTAAATATATATTATTCTATTATGACACTTGACAAGTATATGTGTGAAACAAAATAATTATCATATTGTAATTTTCGTAAATAAATTACGAATAGATGTGTTTATTAACAAGGAGATGTGTCTGTTAATAGACAGACATGTCAATTCTATACAAACAGTCACAACTGTTTGTATAGGTGTCTGTTAATAAACCGACATGTCTATTCTATACAAAAAGTCATAACTATTTATATAGATGTTTGTTAATAAAGAGATATGTCTATATAAATAGTCACAACTATTTGTATAGGTATCTTTAAATAAACAGACATGTCTATTACACAAATAGTTGTATCTATTGGAAATAGACAAATGTGTATCTAGTAAAGGTGCCATGACTTTTCATTCTTTATAAATAAGGATGAGTTTTTCAATTCAGATATATACTACTTCTACTTCTTCTTCTTTTCTTCTAATCTCTCTAAATTCGATTCGTATAAAGAGTTCTTAAAAGAAATCTTCAGGAGTTGCTGTTTGCAGATTTCAGGCTTTGTTGTATCCTGGAGGTATATTGCCATAACCTTGCAGCAATCTAGTAGGGGCAATTAATACCTTAAAGATAGTGATTCATCACGCCTCAAAGCCTATTCTACACCCACTGCCTCAACAGGGAAGGTGGAAGAGCTCTGAAAACATGTTGTCATTTTTACATCCCAAAAATCAAAGTTATCATCAGCAAAAACAGGTGGAACAGTGACTTAGGCTTGTTAAGTTTAGCTATTAGATAGAATTAGTACCTGATAGTTAATATCTGATAGCTGGTAACTGATTGTAACTAATATATTTTAAGTATTTGATAAAATTATGTTCAATCGTTACTATTGATACATAAAATGACTAATAAGGTATATATCGCATTGTTTATTTTATTATTGAAATAGAATATAATTATTAATTTATTATATCATATTATTTATTTTATTATCAAAATTAATAAGTAAAAATAAAAAAATAAAAAAAATAATTTTAAAATAATATAGTATTTAAATATATTTATTTTTAAATTATGAAAATAATTTATTAATTAAAATGTTTTATATTTAATGATGGTGTGATAATTTAAATTTTTTTTATATTTTTATAAACTATATAACAGATACGATAATAATACATTTAAAATAAACTTTTAACTTCATTAAAATAATGTCGAAATGTTCACAACACTTTGAAATACATACGGCCCTTCCTGGATGCAACACGTCACTTTGAAAGAGTGGGATTAACCGAGGGTGTTTTTGTCAACACACGAAATAAATATGCGAATTTTTGTGTTTTAGCAAACATATTGGTTCAGTTATTTGTACATCTATCAGTTATTAGCTACATATGATAATTGAATCATACATCCACCTAATCCTATAAGTGGTCATGGTTTATTTTGGGCATGGAGTTGAATCAGTTGATTAAATTTGGAATGGAAACCGATCAATGGTTCATGGTTTTAAATCAGACGGAAACCTTATTATTCAGGCCTACCTTCTCTCAAACCACAATCAGACCAGAACTGTTGGTTCAGCCCATTAATTTAGTTCAAACTAGGAAAATAAAAAACATAAATTGAAAGTCAAATGGAAATTTAATGTATAAGCTAAATTGTTTGATTATTATAAATTGTAATATATAAGGCAATTTAACCAACTATTTAAGAAAAAAGTTTTGAGATAATTGCCAAAAAAATCTGTACTTTTCAAAATTTTATAATTCTACCCCCTATTATGAAAATTATTAATTTAATCTTGAACTTTTTAATCCTTGTCAATTCTATCTCACTGTTAAGAAAATTATTATTTCACTAACAGAGATGCTACGTAATACACCACATAAATATGACTTAGTTGCAGTTAACATAGAAAAAGAAGAAATATCTTTGAATGAAAGCAAAAAAGTATGTTTAATTCAATATAAATAACTTGTGTTAATATATATTTGACAAGTTGCACTTAAACAGTTCTTTACTGTTGATAGATAAAATAAAGCTATTGGATTAAGATATTTTAATAGACTTGAAATATATATTTTTGGGTAGGAACATATTATTTTAGTATATTAATATGAAAAGTATTTCATATTAATGAAATTGCATTCTTATGTGGCACTTACATGCTATCTCTGTTAGTGAAATAATAATTTTCTTAACGGCTGGGAATTAGTAAGGGTTAAAAATTTTTGGATTTAATTGGTAATTTTTATAGTAATTGATAATTTTCATAGTATAAGGTAAAATTGTAAAAATTTAAAAAGGATAGTGTCTTTTTGGAGTTAACAAAAAATTTTTTGATTAATTATAATATGATTAAGGAAATTTGAGTAAAAAAGTAAGGAAAATATTTTAATTACTTATTTTTTATAATATAACTATAAGTAAGGTAATAATGTTTTGACTTATAATTTAAAATAATTAAAAGGCTGAAATCAATACGTGCAATTAGCATAAATATGCATAGGAAATTATCATAATTAAAAAAGAAAATAAATAAATTAATGTACAAGCATAAGAAATTAACATATTGAAAAAAAGGAAGTAATGTAATTAGTTTTTCTAATTTTCCATTTAAATATTTTTTATTTAAAATAAAAAATACTAACTTAATTTTTTTTAATAATTAGTTTGACACTTAATTAAATTTTTTTTTTGAAAAAAATAATTTTACTAATTTGGAATTGGAATCACTCTCGAATCATACCAGATAGGGATGGTAACGAGTAAGATACTCACGAAATTATTCTACCCAAATCTAATTATTATTCTCAATATCCGAATCTGTCTCATATCTAATTAAATTTATTCTAAATTACCCAAATCTGAATCAAATCAGATTATAATATACATAAAATATATTTTGTACTAATAAATTATATTTTAAAAATTAATAATTTTATAAAATATTTAAATTCTATTTGTTTAAAATATAATATATTAAAATTATAAAAATTATTATGAAAAAAATATATTTTATATTTAATGCAATTGGTACCTAACATATAAAACCTGAACTCGACATGGGTGTTGTATATTAAATCCAAACCTTCTCAAACTTGATTATATATTACCATAACTTGTCAAAATAAGGTTTCATCAAGTCAAATATTCAAAAATTCCCAAGCTATTGCCATCCCTAATACTGGAATGGTTGAGGACCAATTCCTTTAACTTGGATTTAGGTTCCTTTAGCCATGAACTGGAATCAACCCGTGGCTACTCCTACTTGACCTTGGTTCCATAAATGAGTTGGCTTTGAAGAATGTACATTATGAGTATGTTTAGAGATGGTAATTTATGTCGTGTTATGTCTAAACAGGCCGTCTCTCATTCTGATATGATATATGATTATGCTCAACTCAAAACACGACACGATTATTAATCATGTCAAAACTTTCAATCTGAACACGACCTATTTATTAAACAGGTAACAAGATATGACTCGTACAACCCATTTAATAAATAGGTCAATTAAACAGGTCACATGATACAACCTATATAACATGTTTAATGACTCATTTATTAAATAAGTCACTTAAACAAGTCATATAACACGATCCTCAAAACCCGTCTAATGACTCATATGATCTGCTTACCTTAAAATTTGAGAAGATTGCAAGGGAGAGGATAGGACTTGAGCTTGGCTCTATCCAATACTCGTATAATTAATAATCAACTGCACTATACTTCAACTTTGTATATAATATTCTTAATATATGAATTACATCTATTTATAATCATTTATTTTATTAGTGTATTTGTAGAAATTATTTTATAATCAATATTAAATTTTTATTACATTTATTCCTTTAATTTTATTTCTAAAAATAAATAAAGTTTTGTTTTCAAATATTAACCATATTAGAATAACTATCTAGTTTATTCATATATAAATTGAGGAGTTATAATAAAAGGGGCCATATCAAGTATAAATGAACAAAAGTAAAATATGTTAACCTGATTAAGTGGGTCAACTTGATTAAACTCTCAAACCCATTTACGACTCAAACTAATTTATATTAAATTTAAATCTGTTTAATTATGTGCCGAGTCATATTTAGTAATCAAATTATGTTGAAAATGATAAACTCTAAGTATATTATTACAATCTAAGCCTGGCCTAGCTTGAATTGGGCCAGGCCTTATTTTTATTTATTTATTTTGTTTTTTGCAGTGGCCTTATTCATTTCCTATTTTATCGCCGGACAGGCTTCAATTGCATTTCCATGGTGCAGTTGGCAATGAGCATTCCACCAGTCATTTAATGTTTCCATATCGGGCAGGTAGAAGATATGCCCTAAATATCGTTGATTCCACACGACAATTAATGATGTTTGCTTTTTTCACCCTCTCCCTTGAAGAATTAATGTTTGTTCCACGCTAATTGAATTAAATTAAATTAAATTTTTTATTAATTAATTTTTTTTTATTTTTAAAATATTATTTTTTTAATCTTTTAAAAATTAATACAAAATTGAGAGAAATTTAACTCAATTAAAATAGAAAATATATTCGACCAGTTATCAGTTATAATCGAATTAATCAAAAAATTATAATATATATTTTATATTATTAATTAATTATTTAAAATATATTTATAATACTTTTGTTTACAAAACAATAAATATGATTTATTATTAATAAGAAATAATTACAAATTAAATATTATTACCAAAATTATAAAAATAATAATTATAAAAATATATTATTAATAATATTATAATTAATATATAAATTAATAAAATTCAATTATTTGATTGATTATGAAAGATAACTGAATCAATAACTGAAAATAAAAAAATTTTTAAAATTATTAACTAAAAATCAAATTGAACCAAGCATTACACTCATTAAGATAATCGAATTTCATCAGTTCGATTTAGTTATAGTCGAATAACACACACTCTACAACCAATTGAATATTGCAATGTTCTTATTGTAGCAAAAGTCTACAAAATTTATATAAATATTATTAAGTTGAGATAAGAAAAAGAAATACAAAAAGTTATTAATTGATGTTCTTTTTAAATTTGTGTGAGAGTATTTTTTTTCTTTCATGCGTCATTGTGAAATTTTTACATGAGTTAAACCTATTTAATAGGTTATGACTCTTGATCATGCTAATATAAATTATTAGAAACTCTTAAGTTATATCTTATTTAAATGTTTTTATTTTTATTATATTAAGTGGATCTTTAATTTATTTAAGTAATAAATGAACTTAATTAATTTATTATAGTTACAAAATTACTTTTAGAATTTAAACATTAATTTTATGGACAATATAAAAAAAGGGGGATTTTAATATATTGGATATTTTTATTTTCATTATTTCGGCCATTATTCTTTAAATATAATTTTAAAAAAATGAAATTCAAACAATACAATCAAAAGATAAGAAATGCAATACTATCTTTTTCATTATAGTTCTTACATAAATATATATTTCAATTATTTGACGTATATTAAAAGTAGTAATATTAATTGCTTGGCATTTTTACTACATATACTAAGTGGAATTGAGGCATTTGAACTATGTCGTTGAATATTGATCCTTCTAAACAACGGAGTCTGGATTGTCAATTTGAGCCTGAACTATGTCGTTGCCAAGTCCCAAGAGTCCCACATCCGGTCCTTTTCAATTTGTAAATGATTTGAGACAAGAGTCCATAATTGAAATTAGGATTAAAACAGAATTAGGATTAAAAGTTAATTAGGAAGTTATATAGTTGAGTTTTAATCAGTAAGAAATAATTAGAAAAAATGAAATTCGGTAGTCCATAATTGAAAAGAATTTGAAGTCTTTCTCAAAGTCCAAAGGCCACAAGGCCATAATTAAGAGAGTGGCAGTGCAACACGTTGAGAGGAATAGTGAGTGTTGCCGTGAAGCATAAAAGTGGAAGGCCATTAAAGCACAAGAGTTTGTGCGCGATAGTGAGGGTTACCGAAATTGTTAGATTTGTTGAGTGATTTGTGAGGGTGAGAAAAATAATTAATGTTTGTAATTAATTTTTTTTTTTATAGTAGATTTGTTTGGTAGAGTAAGTTTATGTCGAAATCACCTTAGATTTTGTTTTGTGTTCTTTAATTTGTGTGGGTATGATTTTAGAAAGCAAGTGATGTCAAAGCTGTGGTTCGAGATATCAAAGATGACGAAAACAAAATTTGAGATAGAGTTGTTCGATACAAAAAATAATTTTAATTTGTGGTAAAGTAGTTCCTTGTGCAACAAGGATTAATCAAACTTTGAGCAAGAAGCAATTGCCAACCTTGAAAGATGATAATTGAGAGGAATTTCAACAAAGGACAGTGAGTATGATTCGATTGACGTTAGCCCTTGATCTGAGGTATAATGTCTTGGAAGAGATTATATATGTTGTTTTGTGGAAGAAATTTGAGAGTTTATATATGTCAAAGTTACTCATAAATCATTTATACTTGAGGAAGAAGTTGTACAAATTCAGAATGGATGAAGGTACTGATGTAAAGGATCACCTTAATATTTTCAATAAATTAATTACCCAATTGGCTAGTGTTGGTGTGAAGGTAAATGATGAAGATAAAGTTTATTGCTCCTTACCTCTCTTCCACAATCTTATAAAAGCTTGGTAACAACCCTAACAATTGGGAAAGAGACTTAGAAGGTAGAGGAGGTTACCACAATTATCTTAGATGATGAGAAGTTCAAGAAAACAGATATTAGTAATGAAAGTGGAACTTTTGTTGTTCGTTTCAATCGTGGAAGAAGCAATACACGTGGAAATAATTGGAGAAGGAAATAGATAGAGCTCAAGCCACGAGTAGACCTTGAAGATAGAGAATGCTACTACTGTTATAAGAATGGCTACATTCAATACTATTGTATGAAGATAAAGTAAGATTTTGAAATTCAAAGAGAGTTGCGAAAAAGAAAAAGAAGGAATTGCTGTAATTGCAATTGATGATGGTGTTGACAGTAAATGTTTGAATATAGATAATGATAAGAAAAGGTAAAAGATCTATTACAAGGTGAATGGTTAATAGATTCTGCTTGCCTATTCCATGTTTACTTAAAAAATGAGTGGTTTGATGTGATTAAAGAAAAAAAGAACAGAGAGAGAAAGTGAAGCTAGGCAATGCGAACAAGATGGAGATCGAAGATGTTGGTAGAATGAAGATCAAGTTATATGATGAT
Source organism: Hevea brasiliensis (assembly GCF_030052815.1). Lineage (NCBI taxonomy): Eukaryota > Viridiplantae > Streptophyta > Magnoliopsida > Malpighiales > Euphorbiaceae > Hevea > Hevea brasiliensis. Next base: position 16,718,065 of record NC_079496.1, on the reverse strand, counting down.
CGTTTGAAATTGTTAAATGAAGTGAGGTATGTTCTTAAATTCAAAAAAAAAAACTTAATTTCCTTGGATAAACTAGATTCTTTGAGTTATGGGAATCCAATTTATAGTGGAGTCATGAGAGTTAGTCGAGTTACTCTTGTGATCATGAAAGATGAGAAAATTTGTGTAAAGAATCTCTACAAATTAAAAGGAAGCACATTGGTTGGAAAAATGTAAGTGAAGGCAAGAGATAACATCAACAATCAAGAGTATAAGAGAGTATCCAAGAGAAAATTAATTTTGCAGATGTGTTAAAAACTAATTCCATTTGAATTAGAGGTGAAAATGGTTAAAATTCCAAGTAAAATAGAATTAGGATTAAAATTTAATTAGGAAGTTTTAGTTGAGTTTTAATTAGGAAGAAATAATTTTTTTTAAAAAAATCCGGTAGTCCATAATTGAATAGAATTAGAAATTTTTCTAAAAGTCCAAATTGGACTTCTTGTTCATGTGGCCTATAAAAGACAAAGGCTATAAGGCCTTAATTAGGAGGGTGGCATGTGTAGTGCAGCACGTTGAGCGGAATTGGTAAGTGTTGCCATTTCGGCCATTATTCTTTAAATATGATTTTTTTTTTAAAGAAAAAAAAAGGAAATTCAAACATACTATCAACATCAAAAGACGAGAAATGCAATGCTATCTTTTTCAATATAGTTGTCACATTAATATATATTTCAATTATTTGATGTACATTAAACAAAAACTATATCGTTGCCTAGTCCCAAAAGTCCCACTTCCTTCCCTACATTTTTTTAGCAACTTGTTAACATTTGAAGTTTCATGCTCAATAACTTTTAATTTAAATTTCTATTTTATATAAGTAACTTATAATCACAAAGACTGATAACATGCTATCATATACAATTAAAATTTGACCATATTCATTATAATACTTATAAATTTTTAAGGTTTAATTTTGACTAAAATCATATTTAAAGTTTCAAAAACATATTATATATAATCAAATATATAAGCTAAAATCACTAACACATTAATAGTTTAGTTTTCTATATTTTAATGCATATAAGTCTATATATGTATTACATTAACACACTTGTAGTATTTAATTTTTTGCATAATTTATATACATTTAATATCTTATGCATCTTGCATATATATTATTTAAATATGTTCTTATAATCCAAATACAACCTAAAACCTTGAAAAAAAAAACTAGCATGTAACATTTTAACTTTACTTGATATAAAAATAACTTGTTTATTATAAGAAAAATTAAATTTAAATTATAATATTATAAATATTAATATCAATTTGTCAAATAGTTAGATATTTTAGTATTAAAATTAAATCTTAAACCTTTTAAAGATTCAAAATTTACATAAAGAGAGAAAATGTAACTGTAATATTTAGAGATAGTTTAGTGTTAAAGTTCAACTTTACCTTTTATTATTTTATACACCTAATAGATTAGTTTATTAATTTGTTCATATATAATTAGACTTATTATTTATAATAAATAACATACTCTTTTTTATATTTTATACTACAAGCAATTAGTAATATTAAACATAAATATAAGTCACGTGTTACTTTATAGTTAAATATTTTTATTCAAATTATGTATATAATAATTTAAATATATTTTTTAAGTTTCAAATATTTATTAAAAAATTATCAGAAAACATTTTAACTTTATTTGTCATGTAAAAAATAAGTTAATTTTCATATAAATAGAATTAAAATTATAAATAATTGCATTTTATATAACTTAATCACATAATTAATAAGTTATAATAATTTTAAGCAATAATTATTAATATATTGTTTTATAAAATAATCATAAACGAAATTAATTTATTTGTGAAATTAGGAAATAAAAAAAAAATCAATGCAATTGAGCTCGTAAATGAACATGTTTACAAACCTTCAAATGAGTTAACTCACGAGCTTTCAAACAAGTCAGCTAATGCGATAGTTGAATGAGTTTATTCATGAGCTGGTGAACCTATAAATAAGTCAGTTTGTAAGCTTATATAAACGAGCCAACTTGTGAGCATTAATGAGCTAAATATTAGTAAGTTTAAACTCGACTTATTTAAAAAATGAGTTGAGATTAAATAAATCTTTAGAACTTAAGAAAATTACTGAATTACAAAATATTTCACTGCCTGAAAACTTATTTAAGACTATACAAAGACCTCTTAAGTAAACAAATTTGATCAAGTTTTGCTTTTTATAACTCTAAGGGGTCACATATTGACCTCCTCATCTGTATATTCACGGAGAAAAACATTATTAATGTCTAATTGGTAAATAGGCCATTGTTTAGCTATTGTTAACACTAAAGGTAAGCATTTGGTCGGTTTGACTTAGACTTAAAAAATTGAATTACCAAAATTATGTAAAATGAAAATTGAATCAAACAAATTAATAGAGAAATCAAATTGAATAGTTTGATTCATTAATTTCATTGAGAAAACAAATCAAATTGAAATTGAAAAATTGAATTATTGAAACTAAAATAAATTGAAATTAAAAAGAGTTTAATGTTTTTTTTTAAAAAGAAAAACTTTTAAGGAAAAGATTGTTTGGGTACATAGTGAGTATTTTTGAGCAAAAGGAGTAAAAAAAATCTCAAAAAATTGAAAAAACAAAATCTAAAAAAAGCACTGTTAGTATTAACAATGAACGTGGATATTGGATATTATTTTAGCGTATTGTATAAAAAGAGTACAACTCAACTCAACTCAACTAAGCCTTTATCCCAAAAATTTGGGGTCGGCTATATGGATTCGCTTTTTCCACTCTGAACGATTTTGGGTTAAATCCTCAGAAATGTGTAATGCTTCTAAGTCATGCTGTACTACTCTCCTCCAAGTCAATTTAGGTCTACCCCTTTTTTTCTTTCTATCCTCTAGCCTAATGTGTTCTACTTGTCTAACTGGAGCCTCCGTATGTCTACGCTTCACATGACCAAACCACCTCAATCTCCCTTCTCTCAACTTATCTTCAATTGGCACCACTCCTACCTTTTCTCTAATACTTTCATTACGGACTTTATCTAATCTAGTATGACCACTCATCCACCTTAACATTCTCATCTCTGCAACTCTTATCTTAGATGCATACGACTCTTTCAGTGCCCAACACTCACTACCATATAGCATAGCCATCGTATGGTCAGACGGTAAAATTTTCCTTTTAATTTATTGGGAATCTTACGATCACATAAAACTCCCGTGGCACGCCTCCACTTCAACCATCCGGCTTTAATCCTATGACTAACATCCTCCTCACATCCCCCATCTACTTGAAGGACTGAGCCTAGATATTTAAAGTGTTTACTTTGGGACAAGGCCACTCCATTCAAACTAACTCCTTCCCTATCACCGCTTGGCCTTCACTGAACTTGCAATGCATGTATTCTGTCTTCGTTCTACTTAACTTAAAACCCTTTGACTCTAGAGTACTTCTCCAAAGTTCTAGCTTCCTATTGACTCCTTCTCGTGTCTCATCTATCAGAACAATATCATCCGCAAACATCATGCACCAAGGAATACTCTCTTGTATATGTTTCAGTTCATCTAAAACTAATGTAAAAAGGTAAGGGCTTATGGCTGATCCTTGGTGTAATCCAATTGAAATCAGAAAATCTCTTGTGTCCCCTCCCACTGTGCGCACAATAGTAGTTGCTCCTTCATACATATCTTTCAATACTTGTATGTACCTAATAGATACCCTCTTTTGTTCTAACGCATTCCATAAGACCTCTCTTGGAACACTATCATAAGCCTTCTCCAAATCAATAAAAACCATGTGTAGATCTTTCTTCCCATCTCTATATTTCTCCATCAAGCTTCTAATGAGAAAGATCACTTCCATAGTTGAACGACTGAGCATGAAACCAAATTGATTGAGAGAGATAGAAGTATCATGACTTAGTCGATGCTCCACAACTCTCTCCCACAACTTCATAGTATGGCTCATGAGTTTAATTCCCCTATAGTTTGAGCAACTCAGATGTCTCCTTATTTTTAAAAATAGGTACTAAAATACTCTTCCTCCATTCATCGTGCATTTTCTTTGAGTTTAGAATCTTATTAAGTAATTTAGTTAACCATGCCACTCCCATATCTCCCAAATACTTCCACACTTCAATTGGTATTTCATCTGGTCCATGTGCTTTACCTACTTTCATTCTCTTAAGTGCTTCCTTTACTTCTAAAGATCTAATCCTTCTAGTATAATTTACATTCTTTTCTATTGTTCTATAATCTATATTCACGCTATTACCATTTTGACTATTATTAAAGAGATCATTAAAATAATTTCTTCATCTTTTTTTAATGTCCTCATCTTTCACCAACACTTATCCTTCTTTATCCTTAATGCACCTAACTTGGTTGAGATCTTGACATTTCCTTTCTCTCCTCCTTGCTAATCTATAAATATCTTTCTCCCCTTCTTTAGTTCCAAGTTTCTCATATAACTTTTCAAAGGCTGTGCTCTTGCTTGGCTAATCGCCTTTTTGCCTCTTTCTTTGCTATCTTGTACTGTTCATATGCCTCATTATTATCACATTTAGGTAATTTCTTATACCATTCCCTTTTTCTTTTCACCGCCTTTTGTACTTCCTCATTCCACCACCATCTCTCTTTGAGGGTGGTCCATGTCCTTAGACTCCCCAAGTACTTTTCTAGCTACTTCTCTAATCTTTGATGCCATCCTGTATCCACATATCATTGGCCTCCATATCTAGCTTCCATACTTGCACTCAAGAAGCTCATTTTTGAACTTCACTTGCTTTACTCCTTTGAACTCCCACCACTTTGTTCGAGCTACACTATTTCTTCTGACCTTACTTGAATTGTTCCTAAACTTGACATCCAAGACCACCAACCTATGTTGACTTGTTAAAGCCTCTCCTGAAATGACATTGCAATCCTTGCATAGAGCTCTATTTGTCTTCTGGTTAAGAGGAAGTCGATTTGGCTTCTATGTTGCCCACTTTTGAAAGTCACTAAATGTGACTCTCTTTTTATAAAGTAGGTATTTGCTAGTATTAGGTCGTATGCCATAGCAAAATCCATGATGCTTTTTCCCTCCTCATTTCGACTGCCAAAACCAAGACCTCCATGAACATTCTCATAACCTTGCCTATCACTTCCTACATGTCCATTCAAATCTCCACCAATGAAAACATTCTCTTCATTCGGTATGCTTTGCATTAAATCATCCATATCTTCCCAAAACCTTTGTTTACTCTCACTGTCTAGTCCTATTTGTGGGGCATAAGCACTAACTATATTTATTGTTTCTCCGTCTAGTACTAGCTTTACTAGTAGAATTCTATCTCCTACTCTTTCACACTACTCTGCGTCTTTCAATGTCCTGTCTATGATTATACCCACTCCGTTCTTGTTTCTCTCCTTTCAGGTAAACCACAATTTATACCCTGAATTACCCACTTCCTTACTTTTCTCTCCTACCCATTTTGTCTCCTGAATGCAAGCAATATTCACCCTTCTCCTTTCCAAGGTATCCACAAGCTCCATTAATTTTCCTATAAGTGATCCAACATTCCAAGTACCAACCCTGATCCTCCTCCTATCTTGCTCCTTCCTAATTGGTCTCCTTCTATGATATCTTCTATTATTTTCTATGTCTATCTTGTGTTCTGTTCCACTATTTGTTCTATTATCTGTCTTATGGACTAACTTCTTTACCCACACCCGTCCATGATGTGGGAACCCTTGCTCACTTAACACCACACCCGGGCGCCGGCATGGCGCGTCGCTTTCGGTGAACGCCCTACACCCTTGCATATTTATCACTATACCCGGGCTCCAATGTAGCGTGTCGTTAGTAGAGGACGCCCCAACGTTTATATCATTTGAATCCATATCATAGGGTGTGACGAAATTTTTACGCTGGTTGTCACCTACCGCAACCCTCCTCCTTTATCCGGGCTTGGGACCGGCTAAGCACAAACTACTTAGGCGGAGTTGTATTGTATAAAAAGAGTAAAAAATTAAAAAAAAAAGTAAAGAAAAGAAAAGAAAAGAAAAGAACCTACACATCAATGGAGTCAACAGTCAAAGTCATCGAATAACCTACACGTCAATAAAAGACGTATTGAAATTTCTCACCTCATCATTTTCAACAGCTTTCATTCGAAAACAATTTTTGGTTTTATCATTCTCAACATTAAAATAAAAATGAAGTTTAATTATATATATATACACTTAAAATTTTGCTTTAAATGAAAAAAAAAAAAACACAATTACAATAAGGCAAGGCAAGCTAACCCAATGAAGCATTTTTTTTACTTCTCATAAAATGCAACTTTTTTGCTTCTTTGGTTTTTTTTAAGGGAAAGTAATACCTTTATGAATTTGGTCCCTCTAATTGTGACCTGTGGTGTCGGATTGCGAAGACCAACAGTGTTCTCTGTCACATTCATTTTGTTTAATGTTGTTCACATTTTAGTTCAGGCATTGATGAGGTTTAAGATTTTACTGCTTTTTCTAATGGCTATTTTAACATCCTGCCATTCAAATTGCAAAGGAACAGCAGGAAAAATCAATGGAAGGCTCCTTCACACTTCTTATTCTTTGCTCCCTTTTATTGCTAATTATAACAGTATCCATTGCAGCTGACACCATTACTATAACTCAATCTATTAAAGATGGAGAGAGCATAGTCTCAACTGATGAAAGCTTTAGATTAGGATTTTTTAGCCCAGGCAACACCAAAAATCTATACTTGGGTATATGCTACAGCTAAGTATCTGTCCTGACCGTAGTTTGGGTTGCTAACAGACAAATCCCCCTCGCCTATTCATCAGGTGTTCTGAAGATTACTGAGCAAGGATTAGTACTTGTCAATCACAATGAAACCATAATTTGGTCTTCCAACTCCACGGGATCTGTGAGGAATGTTGCCCAGCTTTTGAATTCAGGAAACCTTGTAGTAAAAGATGAGGATAACCTCAAGATTATTTGTATGTAATTTTGATTATCCATGTCATACCTTCCTTCCAGGGATGAAGCTTGGATGGAATAGAGTAATAGGCCTGGATCGCTACATATCGTCATGGAAGACACCTGATGATCCTGCTCGAGGTAATTTTACGTGTGGATTTGATCCTGCTGGTTATCCTGAGATGATTGTGAAATAGAACTCAGTTGAGCATTTTCGAGTTGGACCATGGAACGGTCTTAGGTTTAGTGGATTTCCTGCGTTAAAGCCAAACCCCTATACACATATGAGTTTGTTCTCAATGAAAAGGAAGTGCATTACCTTTTTCAGCTTTGTGACAACTCACTTCATTCAAGGTTGGTGATAAATCAGAATGGAATTCTCCAGCGCTTCACTTGGATCGAGCGAACACGAAACTGGGAGCTTTATCTTACTTTGCAAATTGATAATTGTGATCGTTATGCCTTGTGTGGTGCATATGGTAGCTGCAATATTAAGGACTCTCCGGTGTGTAGTTGCTTGAAAGGATTTGTTCCAAAAGTTCCAAAAGAGTGGGACATATTCGATTGGTCAAGTGGTTGTGTTAGAAAGACTCCACTGAATTGCTCTGGAGATGGATTTCGTAAGTACTCTGCCGTGAAGTTGCCACGGACGCGAAAATCCTGGTTTGATAGTGTTAGCATAATTACAGCACTTAGCATGATTATAGGAGATTTGTGTAGTATAATTACAGCAATTAGCATGATTATAGGAGATTTATAGCATAATTATAGTAATTATTATTCTTGTCTAAATTAGCTCATATTCTCATGTATAAATAGATGTAATATTTCTGTAAATAATACACAGACAAATACACAATCATTTCCTTCATTACTTGTATTCTTTCTTCTAACATGGTATCAGAGCCGTTATTTCTAGTTTCTGGGATCTCTCTTCTCTCTGTACAACCTGTTCTGGTTCATTTTTTCATTCTTGTTATTATACCATTTTTTTTGCTCCTCATCTTGTTATCAATAGAGAAATCTGATATTTGAAAACCTATTACAATTGCTCTTGCAACTACTCTATCCTCACATCAGAAATCTGACAATCAACTCTGTAAGAATTGTAATCAAATTGGTCATGCTTTTGCATATTGTCCTACTATAGAATGCAGATATTGTCATGGTTACGGTCATATTCTTGCACATTGTTCCACACGCCCTCCAAGACCAAAAGGAGGGCATTCTAAATTCAAGAATGTCTCAAAGCCTGGATCTTCCTCTGTTGCTGCTACAGAGGGTTCTATTGCTATCACCATGAGTGATCTTGAGGCACTATTCAAACAGGTTATCTCTTCTAATTCTCCTACTGCTATGTCTGCCACTCCGGGTAATTCTTATTGGCTTTTTGACTCTGCATGTTGTAATCATATGATCACTAATCTTAAATTCTTGTCTTTTGCAAAATCTGTATCTTCCTTACCACCAATCCATACTGCAAATGGTACTAAAATGAACATCACACATACTGGTCATGTGTCTACCTCAAATCTTCATCTCCTTGACACCTATTATATCCCTAATTTGGCACTCAATCTTATTTTTGTTGGTCAGTTGTGTGAAAAAGGACTAAATGTTATTTTTTCCTCCCCATGGTGTCCAGGTATAGGATCCACAAACGGGACAGATTCTTGGGGAGGGTCGCAGAGTGGGTCGATTATTTGAGCTTGCATCTTTACATCTTCCTTAGAGATTTGTGTCTACAGCTACAATATCTAATTCCTCCATTCACCAATGGCATCTTCTTCTTGGTCTTATTTCTGCTAGTAAAATTCAACCTTTAATTTCTCGTGGATTATTAGGATCTACTAAGTTTGAGTCATTTAATTGTTTAAATTGTCAGCTTGCAAAATAGCCTGCATTATCTTTTTCTCATAATAATACTACTTCAGACACTTCTTTTGGTTTAATTCATTATGACATTTGGGGTCCTTCTCCTATTTCTTCAATGAATGGTTTTCATTATTTTATGATATTTATTGATGATTATTCTCGGTTTACTTGGTTATATTTTTTGAAACATCGATATGAGTTATCACAAATTTACATCACATTCGCAAAAATGATTAAAACTTAGTTCTCTTGTGACATTAAAATTCTCCGAACAGACAATGCTATGGAATATCGGGATTCTTCTTTACTTCAGTTTCTTAGTCAATAAGGCACTATTGTTCAACGTTCTTGTCCTCACACCTCTCAACAGAATGGGCAAGCTGAACGCAAGCATCGCCATATTCTTGATTTTGTACGTATTCTTCTTCTTTCTGCCTCATGTCCAGAAAAATTTTGGGGAGAAGCAGCTCTTCATGCTGTTTATATTATTAACCGTCTTCCTACCTTGGTTCTTCATAATTTATCTCCTTTTGAAAAGTTGTTTATACAACCTCCTGACTATTCCATACTTAAACCTTTTGGATGTGTTTCTTTTGTTCTTTTACAACCTCATGAGCATACCAAATTAGAACCTTGTGCTTGTCTATGTTGTTTTCTTGGTTATGGCATTGAACACAAAGGGTAACGTTGTTGGGATCTTATTTTTAATAAGTTATGCATCTCTTGTCATGTTACCTTTTAAGACAATACTATGTTCTCTTCTCTTTTCAAATTTCATCACTTTGTCAATACTGACTCTCTATTTTTCACTGACTCCTCCAAAGAGCTGTTTCCAAGTTCTGATCCAGATGATTATGATGTGCTCAATATTAGCCCAACTACACCTGCCCCTATTGAATCTGCACCAGTTGTTGATCCAGTACCTGTGCCTGCATCTCCTCCTAGCACTACTCTTCATCGTTCTACCCGTGTAAGAGAAACTCCTCATTATCTTTCTGATTTTCACTGTTAGTCTACTATTGTAACCCTTCATGAGCCTCGTTCTTATCGTGAGGCAAGTACTGACCCTCTTTGGCGAAAGCAGTGGATCGATTTAACTTCAGGCTTTAGAGAAAACTCATACTTGGGATTTAGTTGATCTTCCACCAAACAAGACCCCTATTGGTTGCAAATGGATTTACAAAATCAAGACCCTTTCTGATGGAACTATTGAATGCTACAAAGCTCGCTTAGTAGCCAAAGGGTACACTCAAGAGTATGGTATCGACTATGAAGAAACTTTTGCTCCAATGGTCCGATTAACATCTATTCGCAGTCTCTTAGCTATTGCTGCAGTTCATAAATGGAAACTTTTCCAGATGGATGTCAAAATTGCTTTTCTTCATGGTGATTTAATAGAAGAGGTTTATATGCATCCTCCTCCTGGTTATCATTCTCCTCATAAGGTTTGCAAACTTCGGCGAGCCTTATATGGATTAAAACAAGCTCCTAGGGCCTGGTTTGCCAAATTTAGTTCCACTCTTGCTCAACTTGGTTTTCTCTCTAGTCCACATGATTCTGCATTATTCACTCGTCGAACTAACAGTGGTATTGTTGTTCTGTTGCTTTATGTTGATGATATGATAATAACAGGAGATGATTCATCTGGTATTTTAGAGTTACAACATTATCTCAATCAGCATTTTGAAATGAAAGACCTGGGTTCTCTCAGATATTTTTTAGGTCTTGAAGTCTCTCAAAATTTTGATGGCTATTATCTATCTCAAGCCAAGTATGCATCCGACTTACTTTCTCGAGCAGGCATCACTGATAGCAAAACAATATCAACCCCATTGAAGCTCAATTGCAAACTTACACCTCTTGATGGCACTCCTCTTGATGATCCTACTATATATCGACAGCTTGTCGGGAGTCTTATTTATCTCACAGTTACTCGACCTGATATTTCATATGCTGTTCATCTAGTCAGCCAGTTTATGTTTACTCCTCACTCAACTCATTTCTCTGCAGTACTTCGAATCCTTCGTTATATCAAGGGCACTCTTTTTCATGGTTTGCACTTTTCCGCTATCTCCTCCCTAGTATTATCTAGTTACTCTGATGCTGATTGGGCTGGTGATCTGACAGATCAGCGCTCTACAACTGGTTATTGTTTCTTCTTGGGTAATTCTCTTATCTCTTGGTGTAGCAAAAAGTAAACTGCTCTTGCACGTTCTAGCACAAAATCTAAATATCGTGCTCTTGCTAATGCTACATCTGAATTACTTTGGTTACGGTGGTTATTAACTGATTTGGGTGTCACTCATTCTTCTGCCACAATGCTTCATTTCATTAATAGAAGTGCCATACAGATTTCTCATAATGATGTATTTCATGAGCATACCAAACATATCGAAATTGATTGTCATTTTGTATGTCATCATGTTGCTCATGGCACCATATGTTTGATTCCTGTCTCCTCTGTCAGCCAAACCGCTGATATATTCACCAAAACGCATCCTCCCGCTCGCTTTCAGGATCTCTTAAGCAAACTCAAGTTGACACATGTGCTACCACCTTGAGTTTGAGGGGGGGTGTTAGCATAATTACAGCAATTAGCATGATTATAGGAGATTTGTATAGCATAATTACAGCAATTAGCATGATTATAAGAGATTTGTATAGCATAATTACAACAATTAGCATGATTATAGAAGATTTATAGCATAATTATAGCAATTATTATTCTTGTCTAAATTAGCTCATATTCTCATGTATAAATAGATGTGATATCTCTATAAATAATACACAGACAAATACATAATTCTTTCCTTCATTACTTGTATTCTTTCTTCTAACAGACAGGAGTATCAATCTCGAGAAATGCAGAATCATGTGCATGAAGAATTGCTCCTGTACAGCCTATTCAAATTTGGACATTAGGAATGGAGGAAGTGGGTGCCGTCTGTGGTTTAATGACCTGATTGATATTAGAGAATATGATGAGAATGGCCAAGATATTTATACAAGGATGGCTGCGTCAGAACTAGGTATGAAGTTATCCTCATGCCTAAAACACTAATACTTGATTTTGATATTCTAATAAGTTGTCAATATGTCATATAATGGGTAATTTAACCACCTAAATGATCGTGTTGATCCTAATAACCGAAGCCAAAAAGGCAGTGAGAAAAGCACAGTAAGAACACAAATTTTTATTTCTTAGTCAGCAAGCTAATTGTATATGATATGCAGAGTAACACCTCTATGATAATATATTGTGTGTATTTGTTAAATTCTTGTGCATGACAGTATAACTTTGCACACATAGCCTAGTACATCACTTAGACCTTCACGCAGCAAATAATGAACTAATTTGGTTAGCATAAAGCACGATTAGTTACCTCCAAGGTCTAACACTAGCGACTTCAAAGTTAGATTGGTCCTCTAATTAATCTGTATCTAAGGGTGATCCATCTTGGTAATAAAATGGACCAGATACATATGAAAATATGTTGTTTTTAAAATGAATTTGGTAGTTATGGTGTAGGGATCTAGCACTTTTTTCTAGACAATGAATCGAAAAACAAACCTGTTTTTTATTTCTAACTCCCAGTTTTTTCCGCTTGTGACTGCCTTATGTGTAGACAATGACATGAGGATTAAGAGTAAATCCAATGTGAGGACCATTGTAAGCTCTGTGTTATCTATAGGGATTCTGTTCCTGGTGCTAGCTATATTCTTGTATGTTTGGAAAAAGAAGTAGGGCAAAGCCACTAAGGTCCTGTTTGGTATTGCTGTTGAAACTGCTGTTAAAAAAACCACTTTTTTAAATATACTAGTTAGAGAGTGTTAAAAAATAATTAAAAATTAAATTTGATCAGTTTTAGTTATAAGAACACTAAAATAACAAAATAACTTTTTTCAAACTGTTTTTCTCAACAGCATCTAAAATGATACTTTTATTCAGAAAAGCAGTTTTAGGCTCTGAAACTCAATGCCAAACAGGGCTTAAGTTATTCACTCATTGAAATTCTAACTCCCAAATTATGGAAGATGCATGGGCTTAGCAATATAAAAGAATCATGAATTAGTAAAGGCTAGATTATACTGGAAATCATAAGGAAAATAAGAGAAATGATGATAACTAGTTTTTCTCCTATAAATTTTTATTCATTCTGGCTCCACTTTGCAGGAAAAAAAGCTGGCATTGTGGAAGGAAATGCAGATGACAAGGGACAAAAAGAAGATCTAGAATTACTACTGTTTGATTTTGGAACCATTGTTTGTGCAACTAATAACTTCTCTGTCACCAATATACTCGGAGAAGGAGGCGTTGGACCTGTTAGAATAATGCTTTTGGACTGCACATAACCTTGTTTTACTAATTCAAAATTTGAATATTTTCTTGTCAATAATTAGTTCCTATTCTTTAGGAAATTGTTAGTCTTACTTGAGATTTTGTGGATCACATAATTAGCAGCTAGGACTTAGAATTTTTTATTGAATTTCTGTTATTCCAAGTTCTATATATGTAAGCTTGATGAATCAAATAAAATATATCTTCTGCTGCTATATTTCTCTGCTGCTATATTCTATTATTCTCTTCCATATATACCAACAATTGGTATCAGAGCTTCATTCTTGAGGGACCTATGAGAGAAACCTCTGTGAGTGTTTTTTAGGTGAGTTGAAAGCTACCAAACACCACACTTCAACACCAGAATGTCAAGCACTGAAGGAGAATCAAGTTTCTCGGCAATGGCACCACCAGTCTTCAATGGTGAAAATTATCAAATCTGGGTAGTACGAATGGAAGCCTACCTAGATGCTTTGGATCTATGGGAGGCAGTTGAAGAAGACTAAAAAGTTCCTACACTACTCGGCAATCCAACTGTGGCCCAAATCAAGATTCACAAGGAAAGAAAAACTAGAAAATCTAAGGCAAAGGGGTGCCTATTTGCAGCAGTTTCATCAACAATCTTCACTCGAATCATGTCTCTAAAGTCAGCCAAAGCCATATGGGATTATCTCAAAGCAGAATATGAAGGAGATGATCGAATCAAAGGCATACAGGTGCTGAATCTCATTAGAGACTTTGAATTGCAGAAAATAAAGGACTGAGAAACCATCAAAGAGTACTCTGAAAGGCTTTTGAATATAGCGAACGGAGTGAGATTACTTGGTTCTGAGTTTAAAGACTCCTGTATTGTTGAAAAAATTATGGTTACAGTGCCTGAAAGATTTAAGGCTACCATAATCACTTTGGAAAACACAAGGATCTATCTAACATCACCTTGGTAGAGTTGCTAAATTCCTTATAGGCACAAAAACAACGAAGGGTTATAAGAGAAGAAGGCTTTATTGAGGAAGCCTTACAAGCCAAACATGAAGATGGTGGGAGAAACAAATAGAAGAAGAACAAGAAGAATTAGAAAGCAAACAGAGAAGGTGCTATCAGTAATAATAGCAAGAGAAAAGCAGGAAGTTTGAAGGGAAAGTATCCTCCTTGTAAGCATTGGAACAAGCTAAGTCATTCTCCTTTCAAATGCTGGAAAAGACCTGACGCTAAGTGCACCAAGTGCAACCAATTTGGGCACGAAGCTATTATTTGCAAGAACCAAAGCCAGCAGTAAGAAGCAGATGCTCATATTGCTAATGAAGAGGAGGAAGATCAGCTCTTTGTTGCAACTTGTTTTTCCATCAATATTTCAAGCGAGTCTTCGCTGATCGATAGTGGATGCACCAATCACATGACCAATGATAAAAAGCTCTTTAAGGAACTGAAGCCCTCTAAAATTTCAAAGGTCAGGATAGGTCATGGCGGTTATATTCAAGCAAAAGGAATAGGAACCATTGCCATTGCAAAACATTCAGGTACTAAAACTATTTCTGATGTGTTATATGTACCTGACCTAGACCAGAACCTATTAAGTGTTTGTTAGCTACTAGAAAAGGGTTTCAAGGTGTTTTTTGAAGATAATCACTGCTTGATCAAGGATGCTACAAGTCAAGATTTGGTTAAAATAAAAATGAGAGGCAAAAGTTTCTCATTAGATCCAGCTCAGGAGGAGCAGTTAGTTTTTTCAGCGAAAGAAAATGTTGCTGCGTTATGGCATGAAAGACTTGGACACTACCATTATCAAGGGCTTATCAAAATGCAGAAATCTGAAATGGTAAGAGACTTGCCCAATTTTAAAGTGATTTCTACAGATTGTCGTGCTTGTCAATATGGGAAGCAAAGCAAACTTCCATTCCCAACATCCAATTAGAGAGCCACAAAAAAATTGCAGCTGATCCACACTGATGTAGGAGGGCCTCAAAGAACTTCTTCACTTAAAGGTAGTCGTTATTACATTATTTTTGTAGACGATCTAACCCGAATGTGCTGGATTTATTTTCTAAAATTCAAATTAAAGGTTGGGAACACTTTCTGGAATTTTAAAGCAAAGGTGGAAAATGAAAGTGGTTGTAAAATTCAGACTTTAAGGTCTGATAATAGCAAGGAGTACACTTCACATCAGTTCAATTTATTTTGTGAGGTAGCAGGAATTGAACGTCAACTTATAGCTCCTTATACTCCAGAACAAAATGGAGTTAGTGAGAGAAAAAAACATATTTATTATGGAGATGGCTAGATGCATGTTGCATGAAAAGAATTTACTAAAGAAATTTTAGGCAGAGGCAGCAAACACAGCGGTGTTTCTGCAAAATAGACTCCCCACAAAGGCAATGAAGAATAAAAATCCTTTTGAAGCATGGTATGGGTACAAACCTCCAATGAATTTTTTTAAAGTGTTTGGTTGTCTTTGTTTTACCTATGTTCCACAGGTTAAACGAGATAAACTAGACAAAAAGGCTGTTACAGGAATTTTCATTGGATATAGTACAGTTTCTAAGGCGTATAAAGTCTTCCAACCTGAAACTGAAACTATAACTATCAGCAGAGATGTGCATTTCATTGAAAATGAAGAGTGGGATTAGGAAGACTCAAAGACTTCCATGCAAAAAACAAGGTCATGGCTAGATGAAAGGGAGGATTATCCACCAGTTAGAGGCACTCGATTGCTCTCTGACATATGCCAGAGATGCAATGTTGCCATATGCGAGCCTGTTGACCATGAAGAAGCTCTCAAAGACCCTAGGTGGAAAAATGCAATGAAGGAGGAGCTGTTTATGATTGAAAAGAACAAAACTTGGGAGCTTGTTGACAAACCCCAAGGCAGAAAGGTAATTGGGGTGAAATGGGTGTTTAAAACTAAGCTAAATGCTGATGGTTCAATTAACAAGCATAAAGCAAGGCTTGTAGTTAAGGGGTATGCACAGATTTTTGGTGTTGATTATTCTAACACATTTGCGCCAGTTGCTAGGCTTGACACAATCAGGCTACTTCTTGCTATATCTGCACAACTTGGCTAGAAAGTGCATCAAATGGATGTTAAATCAGCATTCCTTAATGGAATTCTAGAAGAAAAAATTTATATCAAGCAACCCAAAGGTTTTGTTGTGGAAGGCAAAGAAGACAAGGTCTATAGACTACACAAAGCCCTTTATGGCCTAAAATAGGCCCCAAGAGCCTGGTATAGTCAAATAGACAATTACTTGCTTGGTCTTAGCTTTGAAAAAAGCTTTTCATAATCCACGCTTTATGTTAAACATAATAGCAATGGGATACTTGTTGTTTCTTGTAGGAGGGGGGCGTGAGGCGAAATATCATCCATTAAAATTATATAAAATGCACCAAGTAATACCCAGGAAAGATGGTGGAGTCACAATGTTCTCACTTAAGTACCACCTCCTTAGACAGTATTCCCTAGACATGCACTTCATACAATCCTAATAGAATCAAACCACTGGTAAGTACCGTCTTCTCATAACACAACCATAGTACTAAGGATTTATGCCACAAAGGCATAGATAGACAGGAGTCGCCACCCGGGTAATAATTGGGACATATTCAGTGTTTCTTCCGAGGGTCATGGATGGCAACTTACTCCTTGCAGAGTTTCCACAACTATCATTACCATAGCCCAATGTCTAGGTTCGGGATAGTGGGCACGTAAGGGGAAGGTGTTAGGCACCCCTTACGCCTGGTCTAACATCGTTGATTCGAGTGCCAGTCCTCTACTAATGTTTTTAGAAGTTTTGTTTATTATTCCTTTATTAAACTTTATCCTAAAAAATGCAATTCTAATCCTACACACGCAAGTAATTCACAAAAGGATTATTGTTTACACACAATTTTCATACACAAGTAATTCCTATCTATGGGGTTGCTAATTATTTAAATAATATTTACTAGATGACTAAAATTAATTTATTATTGAGAATTTAATTTACAAATAAATTCAATTTCAAATAACCCTACGTTTCTATTTAACCTAATTAATTAATTTTCACCAAGTTACCCTAAGGATAATTGAACTAAGTTAATTATGTACATGTGTAATTTATTCTAATATCACATAAGGCCCAAACAATCACAACCTAATAAAAATTTCTATCATGCAAATTTATTTTATAATTACCAAATGTTAAATTAAATTTATTTTACATGCCAATGTTAGTTTAATTTACAAATAAGATTAATTTTAATTTATAAAGTATTTATTTAAATTAATTACATGCAAAAGTCAGTTAAATTAAAAACAAAGTAAATTTTAATTTACCAAATAAAAATTCTATTATTACTACAATTTCATGCCAATGGTTATTCGAGGAGTTTAGAGCTACTTACCTGTTGGTAAATACAGTTGCCATTGAGGCAAGCTACCCTTAAAAAAGGTCTTCTCTTCTAGTATGACAATGATATCCCTGGCTTACTTCCGTTTAGCTCCACATAAGCTCCACGCAAATGCCCTTTTTGGTACTTACCTTAGGGCTACTTACCAATTTTGTTTGTAATAAAAATAAAGAAACTAAAGAAACTAAAGAAAATAAAAGAAATAAAGAAAATATTAATAACAATTTACATTGGATTCTAACTTTAGTCTCCTAAAGGGTTAAGATTCCTAATTTGTTACAACTACCTAATGGTCTAAGTCTTCTAACATGATCCAAACACTTCATAACACTTCTTGAATTAAAAGAATACAGAAAAATAGATCAAATATCAATTAAAACCCAAGAAAATACAAGAACATGCATAAATATACAATTTCCAAATTCTAACAGATTAACGGTAGCAAGAAATCCGATTTTTTAAAAATAGTTAGACATGCCTAAAAATCATAAACAAAATTACAGAAGACAGCCTACATATCATACAAGATCATAAAATTTATAAATCAAACAAAACTCTAGCCGAATGGTCTACATAAATCGTAACTTTTCTAAGTGACAGAATCATACTATTTTTTTGTAAAATTTATAACTCATTAACCACAATAGATATGAATGCAAAACCAATTGGAAAAGATTCATAAGATTCTGAAATTAATTTTAGACACTAGATTTACACAAAAATATTAAGAAACAGGAGAGATATGGGCTCCATAAGTCGGGTATCCTGTAAATTGGATTTTACAGGAACCCTAAATTTAAATAGCCATAACTTACAAAATATTAAAACTTTTGTTGTCCCAAAATAGTCCAAGAGGGGGGGTGAATTGGACTTTACAATTTTTCGGCCCTTGCTTGTAGCCTAATGAAAAATTGTGGTTTTGTTCAACTAGGTGCTCCTTTATATATAATGACAGTAATATGTATTTCAATAATGTGTCCCTAAATTGCAATTCAAGCTTCAATCAATATTTATACCGATTTTTAACATAACATATATCTCAAAATATTCAAATAAATTCTCAACCTACTCAATATATCCTCAAGTATATCAACTCAATCTATTCAATTAACACTCAATATCATGCATAGAAATTAAATTACACAAAAGTAAAGAGATTAAGGTTAGAGAGATCAAACACAATGATTTTTATAGTGGTTCGGCTTAACTAGCCTACATCCACTCTCTCAAAGAGCCTTCTTTGAGTCTTCTTGTCACACCTTATCCCTCTGTAAGGCATAACATGATCCCGTAGAATACCTAACGAACTACCGAACTTCACCTACCGATAACCCATTAAGTACCCTACAAGGGATTTTAAAACAATTTTCTTACTTTTGATAGGCATTAAAACATTTAATTAAAGTAGAAAACTAGTTAAAATTTTTTTTGTCCATTTTATTTTTCAGCAAATTTTATAGAAATTTTGGCAGAGTGCCGTCTATATTTTGAGAAACAAGTTCTTCAAATACCTGAAAAAAAGCACTTTTACTAATTTTTCTCAACAACTTCTTCAACTCCACAACATAACCAACCAATTTCTCAAGTTTCAAAATTCAACAATCATCATTTCTCAATTTTCAAAAATTCAGTAAACAACAAAATACTATCAATCAATTTCATTCAAATTAAAATAAAATATTTTGTCGACACCATATTTTGGCCGATCACCGAAGTCAATGAATTTTGAAAATCGACCCTTAACTGACATTCCTCAGTTACAAGTAACCTGATAAGGAAATAAACCGATCCTGTATCTAGTCAAATGTTTTCCGATCTCCCGATAAAGGAGAGCACATTAATATCAAGTCTCCACGCCATCCAATCTCATTTTTGATCTCTCACCAGAGAGATCAAACCAATGTCCAGTCTTCATGTCGTTCAACCTCAGTCCCAATCTCTCAAGACAATATCAAGTCTCCACGCCAGTCAATCACATTTTCGATCTCTCGTTAAAGGAAATCAAATTAATGTCAGGTCTTTGTGCCGTCCAGTCTTATTTCCGATCTCCCCTTTATAAACATTGTGGAAAATTGTTTAATAAAGTTAAGGTCGTAGTCCAACTTAATGGTGTTTTCGAGCTTAGGACGTTAAATCAAGTTTCCAATTTTAATGACCTAAAGTTCTATCCATTGTTTATTCTCGGCTTAGGCCGATCTCATGCTTACAATGTTTTTCCGACCTCTCATACATAGATTAATAATCGATTTTAAGTTTGGTGTTCTAACATGTTCGAACAATCAAGTGCTTGTACAATTTAGATACTTTTCGATCTCATCAAGTCATTGAACAAAAGAGAGAATTTCATTTCATTTCAAAGTAAAAAAAATACAAGTCATTTGGCTGGAGGATCACCCCCAGCCTGTTCTACATTTTGCTTGCCCTCTTTATCTCCCTCAGCTTCCTCCTCACTCTCCTCTTCTTCTTGAGGAGCCAGGTCCACCATCTAAGAGAAGTCCTCCTCAGGATAACGCCTCCTAAGCTCGGCCAAAAGGTCATCGTGGGCATTCACGTAAGCACCGGCCTCCCTCATCACTGCCTCTTCTTCTTTCACTCTAAGTTCTTCAGTGAGGCGAGCAACGTCAGCAGTTTGGAGCGCCTGAGCTTCTCCGAGCTCATGAGCCTGCTTAGCCAATTTCTCCTCATAGGATTTCATCCGACCCTCAATTTCGGCTCTATAGTCCTGGGCGAATGAAAGTTGAGCTCGGGCAGAAGCTGCATCCTGAACCACCTTCAGGATCTCTTGCCTCAGATGATGAGCCTTTTCCCTGATGATGTATTGGTTTGCCAAGCTCTCCATGCTTAAACTCATCGTCTGGGCCAGGAGATCGTCGATGCTGCCTGGGGTCAACCTATGCCGATCCTCCTGGAGGCAAATGGAAGCCCCCAGAACCTTAGCTAAAGCCGGGTTCTCCCGAACAGAGCAGTTCTTCTCCAAAGAATGAATGAGGACCTGGGCACCGCGGGAAAGAGTCCTCACAGCAGGTTGGGAAGGTCCCCCTTCCGCACTTGAAGCAGCTGGAGGAGGTTGTGGCTCTTCTTGTCGAGGAGGAGACTGAGTTACTTCTATTTCAAGGATCAACGGTCCCGAGGGTAGGGACGAGCCTCCCGGCACCTCTCCTGAATCATGCCTTGGCGTCTGTGAGGCCTCGGCGAGCTTTATTTCCCACACCTTCCTGGAGACCTCCCTCTTACGTTTTCGGCTCTCTTTGGAAGCATCTTTGCCCGCCATACCTGCATAAAGAAAAGTCAGTGAGTTCGCTAAGGCCTAGAGATTAGAGATATAGAAAGTACCAGGGCTGAGGTCAGAGAGCTGAAGCTCGTATTCTTCGTCGGTAACCAGCCACATCATCCAATGATGCAGTTCGGCCATCACCGCATCTAAGCAGGAGAACTTCTGAGTGGCCGCCTGATCCTTTAGCTCCATTACCATGGCACTCTCATCCCTATTCAGGGCAACATGCTTCGGAAGTGGCGGGACCAGATCTGAGCCACCGAGACATGGTGAAATTTCAGGACGTCCTTGAAGAAGTCATCAAGGGAAAACTGAAGTCCGACTTTTAATTGCTCTTCGTACACCATGATCGCATCATTTTCCTCGAAAAAGTGATCGACTCTGAGATCGCCATGGCATCTGATTAACTCGAAGGAGTCAGTTCGAAGGTTGTATTCTTGACTAATGGATTGCAGATCGGTTTCCTGGAGGACCGATGGTAACTCGTCCACCGGGAGATTTTCTCTACTTGAGGAAGATGTCTACCTTGATTGAGCTGCTCGACCATGAACTAAAGCGGAAGTCGTTGGAGGTTTAGATCGCTCACCTGGTCCGACCACTTCAATGTCATCCGATGACCACGAGACCTGGACGAAAGGGGGGTTCTTCGCTCTCTGACCCTCGGCGCCACTCATTTTCAAAGAAATAAAAAGGTTTAAGAAAGAGGAGGATTAAAGTCCTTACCGGAGTGTGATCAGTGCCGGAAGAACTTGAAGAAATGAGAGAATTTTGGAATCGCTCGCGAAGTGCTGAAAATAACATAAGGGAGCAACCGACTGACCCTTCCCCTATTTATACCCGTCTGAGCATTCAATGCTCACAGTGTCCCAAGCGACGCATCGGTTAGCGGAATCCGCTTGCTTTTCTAACACGTCGCAGGAAGATTCTAGAAATACCATAAATAAAATAAGAAGAGATCGACTAATCAAGATTGTAGGATTAAGGCGGATGTTCGGAGTTATAGTTCGGCTAAGGGTAGTTCAGTTAGGAACCCGATCAGATATGCACATTAGAGATCGAAAAATAACCAATGCAATAATTAAATGATAACTGACAAATAAAACTTCATTCTATTTCCAAAATGACAGATTACATCATTTGGGCGATCTCAAGAGATCGGATTTCATCATTAAGATCCTTTAAAGGTCAGATTACATCATTTGGGTGATCTCTAGAGATCAACACTACATCCTAGTAAGAACCTATGTCAAAGCCTAGTCTTGTAGCTGAATCAAAAGATGTGCTATAGGCACCGGATGGATGTACAGCTCAGATGGAGTGACTATGACTCTCATGATGATGAGGAGTCATCGTCAATGTCATCGACCAGAACCGAGCTGCAGTCGGGACGCCCGATGTGGCGAGGAGCCAAATGAACTTCAAAAGGCAGTCACCTATGTTAAGAGGGAAATTAGCAGTCTTCTAGCTCGAAATCGGTTTACCGATTATATCGATAGATTGACCCGAGATCGGTATGATCGATATTTTCGATTTTGATCTGTAAATTAGTCTGGTTCTCTCACTATCATTGGATGTGGTTATCATGATTTTCTGATTACTGGGGTCGTAAATTTTCAGTCGGGAAGCAAAGAGAATAGTCTGAAAAAGATAAAAAATGGTCACCATGGCTAGAATGTTATCGGAGAAACTTGGACAAGAGAAGTGAAAATGGGAAGAGAAGAAATGGAATGTGGGGGAGATTCCCCGCTGAGGCATATATATAGGGGACCTGAGCATTTATTACTGGCGAAAACCGAAGCGAACGCATAGGTAACCGAAGAATTAAATGCTTTGACCAGGGTAGATCGGATAAAAGGGAAGGTTCTAGAATGGGAAAGATCGGGAGAGGGCCTCGATATGAGAGATCGAAAAAGAGTCGTGACTAAGAGAACGGAAGGAATGGAGATCGAAAAGGAAGACAAAAGACTTCCAATAACTTCCTTCATAATCAGAGCCGAGGTAGTTAAAGCGTTGCAGGCAGGATCAAATCTTCACTGCACTCTTCATTTGCAGAATCGCCCGCAATGCTGACAGACGCCAGGACAGTCATGACAGTCCTATGCTCCTCAATCTCCACCATTGATCTCACTTGTAAGGATAAACCCGGAGCCTTTGGATCGAAAAGTGGACGACAGGACCAGCGCCTTTTGTTCCCGGCCTTTGGATCCATCTTGATAGGAAGATCCTGAGCCGTTGGATCGGAAAAAAAGAAAGGACAAATATTCTGAATAGGATCTCAACCATCCATTTTGATTCTCTTCAATTCTCAGGCATCAGATCGTGCCCTTTTAAATCTAAACCTTCCATCTCCCCAGAAGAGATCCTGACCCTGCATTAGGAGCACCCGTTCCCTATAAATACCTGCATGCAATATTGTTGAAGGAGGATGACGGACAAAAAAGGGTGGTGGTGATTATAGTGGAAGGACTCTGAAAATTAATTCAGTCTTGCTACTTTGAGCTTACATAAAATCGAGAAACTCCAGGAACTAGTTTTCTTGAGTATCTCCTTTGATAGAGTTTACGAACCTTGAAATTCTTCATTTTCAATTTGTTCATCACTCTGCTATTACCATTTTCGTTCGGTTTCGTCAGTATCACCCCCCCCCCCCCCCCCAAAATCTCAACTCATTATTCTGTTCAGCTTGATCTTATTCTGACCCGGCTTCCGTCGCTTTGGTTCTACCGCGTTCTCCCAATCTCAAAGTAAGCATTGGTCCTTATACCACCAGCCTTCAACGCAGTAATCTTTGTAGCTCCAGAGTTAGTTCAATAGTCTCAATCTTCCACAGGCAAGTGTTTTAACTGCCATTTTGTTGAATGCCCTTGTCTATCTTCTCTAGCTTTCCTTTTAAAAATTTCTTCTATGTTCAGTTACATTAAAATCCCAAAACAGTTGCAGTAAATTGTTATTTTGTTGAATATCCTCGGTTGGTTTTCTCCAGTTTTTTTTTTAAAAGGTTTCTTTCATATCCAGTTTTAGAACAAGTTGTCTAGGCCAGTAGTCATTTCTTGTATCTTCTCTTATTGTTATTTGCAAATCTCTTTTATCATTATCTGGTTCTTAGTTTCTTTAATAGCAGATGTTCATCCCGTAGGCAACTTGTAACTATTCAAAAGAACGTAGGCATGGGTATTTCGATATAAGAGTTTTCAAAATAAATAAAAATAACAAAAAGAAAGTTGTAACAAAAGGTCAAATGGTGGGTTAAACCAAATAAGTCTAGAGGTCGGGCTATGGAGCTAGCCCAGAGGATAATGTAATAAATTGAGAATCCGATAAGTTCGGATTCCTAGCGAGTAACCAAAGAGATCGGACTAAAGAGTTCTGAGAAGGCGATCACATAAGAGATTGGCAAAAAGTTCGGTCCAGTATCCCCTTTCTAGTTATAAGGCATCAGTGGGTTAAGAGAAGCCTCCGGCGCCAGGACCCTTCGTCTAAGGTCCTTACAATATGTGATTGTAACAAATACTAAAAGAGATCGGAGGAGAGTTCTTATCCGATTCTCAACCAAAAATTTTAATAAATATGTGGAGATCGGAGGAAAGTTCTTATCTGAGATTCCTCACGCTTAACTCTAAATTAAGTACTAAAAGAGATCGGAGGAGAGTTCTTATCCGATTCTCAACCAAAATTTTAATAAATATGTAGAGATCGGAGGAGAGTTCTTATCCGAGATTCCTCATGCTTAACTCTAAATTAAGTACTAAAAGAGATAGAAGGAGAGTTCTTATTCTATTCTCAACCAAAATTTTAATAAATATGTGGAGATCGAAGGAGAGTTCTTATCCGAGGTTCCTCACGCTTAACTCTAAATTAAATACTAAAAGAGATCGGAGGAGAGTTCTTATCCGATTCTCAACCAAAAATTTAATAAATATGAGGAGGTCGGAGGAGAGTTCTTATGTGAGGTTCCTCACTTAAACTTTAAACAGATTACCCTAAGGGATCAGGAGAAGTTTTTACTCGAATTCTCTTAAATCCAAACTAAAATATCACAATATACAAAGTAACCCTCTAAATAAAGAACCACTACACAACACCGACTCACTAAGAGTCATCTCATGTACTTATGTGTTCGGGTAACCCGAACCAGTGAAAAATCAAATATTCCTTTTTATCTAAAGGATTAACATTATCATTCTAACCCCCAAAT
This sequence comes from Hevea brasiliensis, assembly GCF_030052815.1. Lineage (NCBI taxonomy): Eukaryota > Viridiplantae > Streptophyta > Magnoliopsida > Malpighiales > Euphorbiaceae > Hevea > Hevea brasiliensis. The sequence goes on along the minus strand of NC_079496.1, from coordinate 16,693,016 downwards.
TACCCTATCAATTTATGAAAGAGCATAGCATTAAATCTGTTTACTCTCATTGTGGGACGAGGTGGGGTGCCTAACACCTTCTCCGCCCGTATATGGACCCCAAACCTAGAATCTCTATTTTTGAAGTGGTTTCTTTTAATTTATCTTCACAAATGGTTTTCTTTAATTTTCCTAAAAATTAAAGTGGCGACTCCTCACATTTCCCACTTAAGTGAAGAGCTTTCGTCCGGGAGACCGCAAAATATCTTGTGACATATTTCCCTTCATATTTCATTAAGGATAAAACAATTTATATACATCATTACAAAAATTTACATTAAAAGAAATTCAAACTAAAATTTATTACAAACTTTATACAAACTTTGTACAAGCTGCTCAAGACCAATTTTACATGTCCATACATTTATGTACATTACATACATCAAAATAAATTTATACAGTCAGGGTACAAAATATACCCAATATAACTTCAAGGTAAGTCACTCCACAATCCTCAGCAGCTCACTCTGCTGCTCCTCTAGTCTCTAAATCTGCGACAGCAATAACAGCCATCGCTGAGTACTAGGACTCAGTGGTGCACAACATACTAAAATATTCTTTATGCAGACTTTAAATCACATTTATTCAAAAATTAAACTGAACATGAGAATTAAATACAAAACATGAATTATGAGATTTTAATCTAATAATTTTATTTCGAAGTATCAAAACGTTCATAAAACCCATAGTTATATCATGCCATTCGAAACAAATATAATCTCAATAGCCAGAGGCTAGGGAAAAGTCATATCACAAGGCTAGCTAGCTCAAATATATGGATATCCATTCAATTTCTTCTTCTACTGGCACACACCTCAACACTTCAGCCAGAGAAGGAATCAAAATTCGAAACTGATTACCCCCACTAGTCATGCTAGTGAGGTGTTCAAATATATGGTTATGACACTGTGGTTTCAAAACTTATCTTAACAATTTACTAAACATTGTCATTTCAAATATACACAAATAACTTTCAACAATTTAAATCAAAAGCATCATAATAATGTCACAATTCAATATTTCACATTATTCAAAACAATATGCAGAAGATAATTTACAAAAATTATACGTTGTGCACAAACCTCAAGCGAGTCACCTCTTGGCCTTGACTCGATTCTTCGGGTTCTTTCCCAGTGTTCTTTTCCACTGAAACACACAGTTTCACAGTGTTTCAGTATCATAACTTAGCATAAATCTAAAAATAAATTTAAATTCACTTTTACCTAGCTCTAATGTGCTAAACTTGATGTTTTTTAAATTTTGTGTTTCGGGATTACTATTCACTATACTATTCAAGTCAAATTGTCGACTTTCTAAGGCTTAATAGGTATGGGAATTCCAACTTCACCCACATACCATATTTTGGTCACTAAATTTGTTGGTTTTGGTTGTTTACTCAAATTCTAAGTCTTTTAGGCAAATTTGCAAATTTTCAGTTTTGATGTCTGAAGTTGCACTGTTCCATTAGTCATTTTACTGTTAGAATTTGGCAAAACTTTCTTCAAAGAAAATGTTTCCTACTGTCTTAAGTTTATTCTCCTTTTTGAATCACTCCAATTGGAGTTTTTTAGCTCAAGTTATAGCCATTTGAAAAATGGCTGCCAGATTAGACTTAACCCAGATTTCTGGGCAAATTTTGGTTCTGGCAGTTTTAGGTCACTAACTTGGGGTGGCCAAATAACTTGGTTAATGGCATAATTTGGGTTTGTATTCTTCATAAAAGTTTTAGGTCTATATCTCAACTATCCATTGGTAAAATTTCAGGTCATTTTGACCTGCCTAGCTCAAGTTATGGCCAAATGAACAAATACTGTTCATTTGATTAGTTTGTACAGGCCAGACTGAGATTTTTCAGATTTGGTCAATTTATTCACTAGGTTTTGGTCACTTTTTGGGCATGATTCCTAAATAGAAATTATGTCATTTTGTATCTATTTTCATTCCCAATTGGTCTCATACCAATTGGACTTGTAAATTTTCAGTTTTGGTCCCTTTGATCCTGCTGCCTGCAGCATGACCACATTCAATCCGAATTTAATCTCAACTCCAACACTTCCAACACACTTCATTTGGTCACAAATGACCATTTCTCACCTCAAACTAGGTCAAACACATCATTTACCAATTTCTTACATTTTTGTCTCTAAACCCTAAGTGTCCAAAACCCTAACTCACTAATTTGTTGCATTTAGCTAATTCAAAGCATATAATCATAACCATTCAACTCCTTGATGTTCATATTCACCTCTAATTCAATCAAACCCATGCAAATCATACCCTCACACATGCTGGTTGAATTTTCCTTTAGTCCCCTTAAGATGTTTTCTTTTCATTTTAAATGAATTTCTAAGTTTATTCAACTATAAACACAATTAAATCAACTAACAAATCAAGTTTAGTTTACTAACCTTATGCAGAATTTTTCCACCTCTCCAAACTTCTTCTTTCTTTTTCTTTTTGTTGTAAATCTCCTTATCAAGGTCTAGTTACAAGATTTAGTGATGGAGAGTAGGATTTCTATGGTGGGAATTAGGGTTTCTTCAAGCTCAAAATGAGCTTTAATGGAGTTTGGTGAGGGAGAGGGTGAGAGAGAGATGGTTCACAATTTTTTAAGAAGATGAAGTCTTTTTTTTTTTCTTTTCTTTTCTTTTTTATTTTATGAATTTAGTCTTATGGAAGACCATAAATCAAATTAAATAAATTTTTAATTATAATATTTATGGCATCATGCATGATGTCATGCATGATGTCATCTCTTTTCACTTTTTTAATTTTCTTTTTATTTTTTTCTATTTATTTTTCCATTAGTTTTTTAATTTAATTCTCGATTCTGAAATTTTCTTTTCTCCGATTTTATTTGACAGTTAGGTCAGGAGTCAGCTCTCGGGGTCAATTGACCAAATTGCCCCTCGCCAGTTCAACCCGGTTTGCAAATAATTCAATATTTCTTCCGGCTCTCTGACCTAATTATTTGACTGGCTTAACAACCTTTTTTCATGATTTTCTCTTTTCCACTGTGTTTGTAATGGTTCTAAGGACCGCGGCGTCACATTTTACAGTTCGAAATTTGAGTTTAAATTGACTTCGCAGTCTTTCCCGAGAAGGTCACCCATCGCTGTGACTCTCGGCTTGTTTAACTTATGTTCTGTTTTTCTTATTTATACTTAACTAATTGACAATTACTAATTATTTGGGTTTATGGCTTATCTAGTTGTCTTAGATGTGGGTCTAATCCCCTTAATAGTTCGGACCGACACCGGTCACCGAAATAGTGAAATATACTAGGCTATGCAAATAGGGGTGTTACAATTCCCCCCCCCCTCTCTTAAATAAATTTTGTCTCGAAATTTTACCTGGTATCAATCTCTAAACAACTGTGGGTGCTATCTCCTCATGTCCTCCTCTCGTTCCCAAGTAGCCTCTTGGCTCGAATGATGGTTCCACAGCCCTTTTACCAACGGTATCTACTTGTTCAGTAGCTGCTTCACCTCATAAGCCAGAATCTCTATGGGTTCTTCTTCATATGTGAGGTCTGGATTCACTTCAATTTCCTCTACTGGTAGTATATGAGATGGGTCTGATCGATAGCTCCTCAACATAAACACATGGAAGACATTATGTATCTTCTATAACTTTGGAGGTAGTGCCAATCGATATGCCAAAGGACCCACTCTTTTTAGAACCTCATATGGCCCAATGAAACGAGGACTCAGTTTTCCCTTTATGCCGAATCTCATAATTCTCTTCCAAGGGGAAACCTTGAGGAATACTTTCTCACCCACTGCATACTCAATATCTCTTCTCTTTAAATCAATGTAGGACTTCTGACGGTCTGATGCAGTCTTAAGTCGATCTCTGATCACCCTGATCTTCTCCTCAGTTTGCTGAACAATTTCGGGTCCAATCATCTTTCTTTCACCCACGTCATCCCAACACAATGGGGTTCTACATTTTCTACCATACAAAGCTTCATATGGAGGCATCCCAATGCTTGATTGGTAGCTGTTGTTGTAAGCAAACTCAATCAAAGGCAAGTGTGTATCCCAACTACCCTCAAATTCAATCACACAAGCCCGTAGTATGTCCTCCAAGATCTGAATTACCCTCTCAGACTGGCCATCTGTTTGTGGGTGGAATGCCGTACTGAAGTTCAATCTATTTCTTAGGGCTCTCTGAAGACTACCCCAGAATCTAGAAGTGAACCTAGGATCTTTGTCTGATACGATGGATACTGGCACTCCATGCAGTCTCACAATCTCATCAATGTACAACTTGGCCAATCTTTCTAAACTGTAGTCCATCCGAACTGGCTGAAAATGAGCAAACTTGGTCAATCTGTCAATAATGACCCAAACTGCATCATGACACTTTTGTGTCCTCGGAAGTCCCATCACAAAATCCATTGTTATTCTCTCCCATTTCCATTCTGGTACTAGTAGTGGATGTAACAATCCAGCGGGTACTTGATGCTCTGCCTTCACTTGCTGACAAGTTAGGCATTTAGAAAAAAACTCTGCCACATCTCTTTTCATACCCATCCACCAGTAATGCTCCTTTAGCCCCTATACATTTTTATGCCACCAGGGTACATGGCAAAAGGAGACTCATGTGCTTCCTTCAAAATGATCTGCCTCAAACCAACATCATTAGGAACACATATTTTGCCCTATTGTAGCAGTAGACTATCATCTCTTATTGAGAATTCTAGTTTCTTACCCTGTTTGACTTCTTCCAATAGCTTCTGATACTTCTGATCACTCTGAGCAGCCATTCTGATTTGATCACTCAATACTGGATGTACATGCCATACAACTGTTGTCTGCCCCTCATCATTAATCTCTAAGCTGGCATGTAATGATCTCAACTCATGTACCATAGATAAAGGAGTAACCCGTAGACTTGCCATAGTCTTGCGACTTAAGGCATCAGCCACAACATTAGCTTTCCCTGGCTGATAGTCTATCAGACAATCATAGTCTTTTATCAACTCTAACCATCTCCTCTGTCTCAAATTCAACTCTTTCTGAGTGCCCAAATACTTCAAACTCTTATGATCTGTGTAGATATAGAACTTCTCTCCATACAAATAATGTCTCCAGATCTTAAGAGCAAACACTATAGCTGCAAGCTCCAAGTCATATATTGGATAGTTTCTCTCATGCAGTTTCAGCTGGCGTGATGCATAGACAGTGACATTTCGATCTTGCATCAATACACAGCCTAACCCATTATGAGAAGTATCACTGTAAACTGTATATTCTTTACCCAGAGTAGGTAAAGTCAGGACTAGAGCCTCCGTCAAACATTTCTTCAATTCATCAAAACTCTGCTGGCATTTATCCGTTCATTGAAATTTCACATATTTTCGAAGTAACTTGGTCAATGGAGATGCCAACATGGAGAATCCCTTCACAAATCGACAGTAGTATCCAGCTAAACCCAAACAACTGCGAATCTCCATGATATTTCTGGGTGGCCTCCAATTAAGGACAGCTTCAATCTTACTTGGATCTACCTTGATGCCCTCTATCGATACTACATGCCCCAAGAAAGATATTTCTTTTAGCCAAAATTCACATTTTGACAATTTGGCATATAGCTGTTTCTCCCTCAAAGTTTGTAGTATAATCCGCATATGTCTATCAAGCTCTTCTGCACTCCTCGAATAGACCAATATATCATATATGAATACCACAACAAACTAGTTGAGGTATGGTCTGAAGATAGTGTTCATCAGATCCATGAAAGCAACCGAAGCATTAGTCAAGCCGAATGGCATGACTAAGAACTCATAATGGCCATAACGGGTTCTGAAGGCAGTTTTAGAAATACTCTGCTCTTGTACTTTCAATTGATAATAACCTGATCTCAGGTCAATTTTGGAGAACAGAGCTGCACCCCTCCACTGATCAAACAAGTTATTAATGCGGGGCAATGGATATCTATTCTTTATTGTCACCTTATTCAACTGTCGATAATCAATACACAAGCGGAGAGTGCCATCCTTCTTCTTAACAAACAACACTGGTACTCCCCAAGGTGACACACTAGGGCGGATAAAGCCCTTGTCAAGCAGCTCTTGCAACTGCACTTTTAACTCTTTCAATTCTGTAGGTGCCATTCTATATGGTGTTATAGAGATTTGGTCTACACCAGGCATAACATCAAGCTCAAATTACACTTTTCTTTCTGGAGGTAATCCTGGAAATTCATCAGGAAACACATTCAGAAAGTCACATACAGTAGGAATGTCCCTTAGTGTTGTACTCCCCACTTGGGTGTCTATCACATGAGCCAAGTATGCTTCACACCCCTTTCTGATCATCCTTCTGGCTAGTGCAGCCGAAATGATGTTTGATGGCAGTAAATGCCTCTCCCCATGTATTAGCACATCACCATACAGAGGGAGACCAAAAGTGACTATCTTCAATCTACAGTCAATCATGGCGTGATACCTGGCTAACCAATCCATGCCCAAGATAATATCATAATCTCTAAAGGGCATTTCAATCAAATCTGATAGGAAAACATGTCCTTGGATCACCAAAGGACGTCTCTATAGATTCTGTTGACCCGAACCTTTTGTCCTAACGGACTAGTTACTAGCACTTCAAAACCCATTTGGACACATGGAACAGCAAGTGAACTGACTATGCTAGCACTAACATATGAGTGGGTTGAACTTGGATCAAACAACACAAATACTTCTTGATCGGAGATAGAAAATATACTAGCTATAACATCAGAAGTCTCAGCCTCTTCTCGCTATCTCAACGTATAAACCCTGGCTAAAGCACTTCCTTGTGCTGACTGAACAACAGCACCTTGACTGTCAGAAGCAGTGCCTCTACCTCTACCTCTTCCTCTGCCAACTAATTGTGAACCTCTGGGAGCAGGACTTTGAATAGATACTTCTGCAGTAGTAGGAGCTGGACCATATTCAGGAGCACTAGTGCAGCCTTTAGCAAGATGGCCTTGCCTCCACAGTTAAAGCAGGCTTCTCTTACCCAATAGCATTCTCCCCCATGAATCTTGCCACAAGTCTCACAGGGGCAGGTAGGATATGAACCCCTGCTTGACTGCTGACTAGACCTAGGGGGTCTCTGTCCAGAGAATTGGCCCCTTCCAAACCTTCCACCTCGACCTCTGCTAGGTCCACTAAATTTCTTCCTCTTCCCAGAAGTACCACTATGACTTGGCTCTACTGATTTTTTCCCCTTATCTTTCTCTGATTTCTCAGCTTTCTCTGATTTTTCCTTTACAATGGTTGCTTCTGTTTCAATTCTCTCCAACTCAAGTGCTTGAGAAATGAGTTCTGAAAAATTGTTGTGTCTGAATCCCACTACTTGCATCCTCAAACTAGGCTTCAAACCCGTCTCAAATCTCTTGCATTTTGCCTTGCTGGTAGAAAGGAGACTCCCAGCATAGTGACTTAAGCGAGAGAACTCTCTCTCATACTCTGCCATTGATATACTCCCTTGCTTCAAACTCAGAAATTCTTGTAGTTTCTGATCTACATATGCGTCTGGGACGTATATTTATCTAAATTCTCTAATGAAGTCATCCAGGTCAGTACTGGTGGTTCAGCCAAGCTGTGGGGGATGGTCTTCCACCAATCATACGCATCCCCTTGCAGTAGTGACACAGAATATTCAAATTTCAGTTCATCTTGGCAATGCAGCTTCTTAAACACTTTGTCCATTCTTTCAAGCCATTGCTCTGCCTCAAGCGGGTCTACTGTACCCTTAAATTCTGTAGCCCCATACTTCAATAACTTATCATACTGTCTGGCTAGAGGCAGTGGTTGTGCCACAGGTGTCTGGGTGGAGCATGAGCAGGCATACCCCTAGCCATTTGTTAAAACATCGCAGCAATCTGCTGTGTAAACTGTGCAGGAAACTGCGACATTTATGGGCCTGGTGCTACTGATACACTGACATTCTGTAAAGCTGGGGCTTCCCCTTGTGTCTCAGCTTTAACAGATTACTCGACTGAGAGATCCCCTTCTTCCAATTCAGTATGAAGTTAGGGTATCTCCTGAACAAATAACACATGGAGATTTCCCTATGTTAGTTCATATTTATGATGTAATGCACTGTATGTAACAAATATGGCATTGAACAGTTGTACTTAACAAGAAAAGACAAATTCTCAAGTTAAAACATACTTCAAAAATTTGCTCGAATACCACTAAAACATGTCACACCTTATCCCTCTGTAAGGTATAACATGATCCCATAGAATATCTAATGAACTACCGAACTTCGCCTACCGATAACCCATTAAGTACCCTACAAGGGATTTTAAAACAATTTTCTTACTTTTGATAAGTGGTGAGCATTTTCTAATAGGCATTAAAATATTTAATTAAAGTTGAAAACTAGTTAAAATTTTTTTGGTCCATTTTATTTTTTCACAAATTTTATAGAAATTTCGGCAGAGTGCCGTCTATATTTTGAGAAAACAGTTCTTTAAATACCTGAAAAAAAGCACTTCCAATAATTTTTCTCAACAACTTCTTCAACTCCACAACATAGCCAACTAATTTCTCAAGTTTCAAAATTCAACGATCATCATTTCTCAATTTCCAAAAATTCAGTAAACAACAAAATACTATCAATCAATTTCATTCAAATTAAAATAAAATATTTTCCTTCATATTTCATTAAGGATAAAATAATTTATATACATCATTACAAAAATTTACATTAAAAGAAATTCAAACTAAAATTTATTATAAACTTTATACAAACTTTGTACAAGCTGCTCAAGACCAATTTTATATGTCCATACATTTATGTACATTACATACATCAAAATAAATTTATACAGTCAGGGTACAAAATATACCCGATATAACTTCAAGGTAAGTCACTCCACAATCCTCAACAGCTCACTCTGCTGCTCCTCTAGTCTCTAAATCTGCGATAGCAATAACAGCCATCGCTGAGTACTAGGACTCAGTGGTGCACAAAATACTAAAATATTCTTTATGCAGACTTTAAATCACATTTATTCAAAAATTAGATTGAACATGAGAATTAAATATAAAACATGAATTATGAGATTTTAATCCAATAATTTTATTTCGAAGTATCAAAACCAATTTTATAAAACCCACAGTTATATCATGCCATTCGAAACAAATATAATCTCAATAGCCAGAGGCTAAGGAGAAGTCACATCACAAGGCTAGCTAGCTCAAATATATGGATATCCATTTAATTTTTTCTTCTACTGGCACACACCTCAACACTTCAGCCAGAGAAGGAATCAAAATTCGAAACTGATTACCCCCACTAGTCATGCTAGTGAGGTGTTCAAATATATGGTCATGACACTGTGGTTTCAAAACTTATCTTAACAATTTACTAAACATTGTCATTTCAAATATACACAAATAACTTTCAACAATTTAAATCAAAAGCATCATAATAATGTCACAATTCAATATTTCACATTATTAAAAACAATATGCAAAAGATAATTTACAAAAATTATACGTTGTGCACAAACCTCAAGCGAGTCACCTATTGGCCTTGACTAGATTCCTTGGGTTTTTTCTTGGTGTTCTTTCCACTGAAACACACAGTTTCATAGTGTTTCAGTATCATAACTTAGCATAAATCCAAAAATAAATTTAAATTCACTTTTACTTAGCTCTAATGTGCTAAACTTGACGTTTTTTAAATTTTGTGTTTCGGAGTTACTATTCATTATACTATTCAAGTCAAATTGTTGACTTTCTAAGGCTTAATAGGTATGGGAATTCCAACTTCACCCACATACCACATTTTGGTCACTAAATTTGTTGGTTTTAGTTGTTTACTCAAATTCTAAGTCTTTTAGGCAAATTTGCGAATTTTCAGTTTTGGTGTCTTAAGTTACACTGTTCCATTGGTCATTTTACTGTTAGAATTTGGCAAAACTTTCTCCATAGAAAATGTTCCCTATTATCTCAAGTTTATTCTCCTTTTTGAATCACTCCAATTGGAATTTTTTAACTCAAGTTATAGCCATTTGAAAAATGGCTGCAGGATTGGACTTAACCCAGATTTCTAGGCAAATTTTGGTTCTGGCAGTTTTAGGTCACCAACTTGGGGTGGCCAAATGACTTGGTTAATGGAATAATTTGGGTTTGTGTTCTTCATGAAAGTTTTAGGTCTATATCTCAACTGTAAATTGGTAAATTTTCAGGTCATTTTGACCTGCCTAGCTCAAGTTATGGCCAAATGAACAAATACTGTTTATTTGGTCAGTTTGTACAGGGCAGACTGAGATTTTCCGGATTTGGCCAATATATTCACTAGGTTTTGGTCACTTTTTGGGCATGATTCCCAAATTAAAATTGTGTCATTTTGTGTCTATTTTCATTCCCAATTGGTTTCATACCAATTGGACTTATAAATTTTCAGTTTTGTTACCTCAAAGGGACCTTGGTCTTGCTGCCTGCAGCTTGACCACATTCAATCCGAATTTAATCTCAACTCCAACACTTCCAACACACTTCATTTGGTCACAATTGACCATTTCTCACCTCAAACTAGGTCAAACACATCATTTACCAATTTCTCGCATTTTTGTCTCTAAACTCTAAGCGTTCAAAACCCTAACTCACTAATTTGTTGCATTTAGCTAATTCAAAGCATATAACCATAACCATTCAACTCCTTGATGTTCATATTCACCTCTAATTCAATCAAACCCATACAAATCATACCCTCACACATGCTGGTTGAATTTCCCTTTAGTCCCCTTAAGATGTTTTCTTTTCATTTTAAATGAATTTCTAAGTTTATTCAACTATAAACACAATTAAATCAACTAACAAATCAAGTTTAGTTTACTAACCTTATGCAGAATTTTTCCACCTCTCCAAACTTCTTATTTCTTTTTCTTTTTGTTGTAAATCTCCTTATCAAGGTCTAGTTACAAGATTTAGTGATGGAGAGTAGGGTTTCTATGGTGGGAATTAGGGTTTCTTCAAGCTCAAAATGAGCTTTAATGGAGTTTGGTGAGGGAGAGGATGAGAGAGAGATGGTTCACGTTTTTTTAAGAAGATGAAGTCTTTTGTTTTTTCTTTTCTTTTCTTTTTTCTTTTATGAATTTAGTCTTATGGAAGACCATAAATCAAATTAAATAAATTTTTAATTATAATATTTATGGCATCATGCATGATGTCATGCATGATGTCATCTCTTTTCACTATTTCAATTTTCTTTTTATTTTTTTCTATTTATTTTTCCATTAGTTCTTTAATTTAATTCTCGATTCTGAAATTTTCTTTTCTTCGATTTTATTTGGCAGTTAGGTCAGGAGTCAGCTCTCGGGTCAATTGACCAAATTGCCCCTCGCCGGTTCAATTCGGTTTGCAAATAATTCAATATTTCTTCCGGCTCCCTGACCTAATTATTTGACTGGCTTAGCAACCTTTTTTCATGATTTTCTCTTTTCCACTGCGTTTGTAATAGTTCTAAGAACCGCGGCGTCATATGTTACTATTCGAAATTTGAGTTTAAATTGACTTCGCAGTCTTTCCCGAGAAGGTCACCCATCACTGTGACTCTCGGCTCGTTTAACTTCTTATGTTCTGTTTTTATTATTTTTACTTAACTAATTGACAATTACTAATTATTTGGGTTTATGGCTTATCTAGTTGTCTTGGATGTGGTTCTAATGCCCTTAATAGTCCGAACCGATACCGGTCATCGAAATAGTGAAATATACCAGGCTATGCAAATAGGGGTGTTACACTTCTCTCCACTATTTGCTCTTTTAAAGGCAAGAGACCAAAAGCCCTTTACAACGTTTTCAACACCAAGCTTTTACCAAGGTAGCTTGAACCATTGACAAGTGTTATCTTAAGCACTCACACTCTCAAGCTTCAATAGGTGCTTGTACAACCTCTCTTAAATGCAATTTAATGTTTTAACACTCACTCTCACTCAATACAAATCAAACTATAAAGAAGAGATGAGTTGATTTGCCAATGGTAGCTCAAAGACTTTAAAGCTCTTCAATGAAAGCAATAAATGAAAAATCAAAATTGGAGTGCAAATCTAGGCTTTCATCAAGTGCAAAATGAAGTAAAGAAGGTGTATTTATAGTCCCAAATCATTTTAAACCGTTTGAAACCTTTTTGGAACGTTATACACTCTGCTCTAGGCAAAATAGCCGTTATTTTGTCTTTTTATGCGAAGTTGAGCAACTCTGATCATTTAGCAAACTAATGAAATTTTGGCAACAGTAGTAAACTAGTTAGTAAACTAATGTTTTAGCAAACACATTAGCAAACTAATATTTTAGCAAACAGGTTAGCAAATTAATTTATCAGATGCCTGTTTCAAATTATAATCTTAAAAAAAATGATTTAGACCTTAAGAAAAATATATATTCCAATAGTAATATCCAAGGTCATGATGAGAGGAAATTTTAAAAGAAAAAATTAATTTTGAGCTCCATTTGGCTAAACTTTCATCTATTCTTTTTACACAAGTTCTAAGACTTAATTTCTAACTCTATGACTCTCATACCTTTAGTTTGAGTCTTGTCTTACATACTCTTATTCTTTCTCATCTTGGATTTGTCTTGAGATGCTTTTGAGTATTTTTCCTCCTTAGATGCAACTTCAAAGACTCTTTATGAATAAGAGAAAGAATCTACACATCACTTTAAAGTTGGGTTAGATAGATTTTGTTTGAGTTTTGTTATCATCAAAATCAATGCTCATTTTGAGCTACACGGGGTCAACAATCTCCCCCTTTTTGATGATAACAAAACTCAATTGAATGATCAATCAAAAATAAATAAAAGTGTGCGTAAGTTAATGTATATCCAAGCAAGTTAGCATGCGGAAAATGCTCCCCCAAAATATATGCACATAATTTCCAAGAATTTTATCAGCTATATAAAAACTCCCCTTGAATTTATGCTACAAAGCATGTTCATTAGATATTCACAATATTATCTCAATATGCAAAAAAAAAAAATTTTAATTTGCACATAAACATACTTCCATTTTCAAAGTACTTTCATCTGTCAAAGTATAAACACATATCCATCCTATTCTCCCCCTTTTTGTCATCATCCAAAAAGAAAACAAGAGATATTAATCCAAAAAGAGTCAAGTTAGTCCAAAACTTAAACGCAGTAAGGCAAACAGTAGCAAACTGAAAAATCAGTCAACAATAGTAGCAAACATACTAGTAAACTAAAAATGCAGATAGGAAACTAAAAATCCAGATTATGTTCTAATCATTAAGTCTTTTGCTCCTTCGAGTAGCTTTGGAAGGCACCATCTTCTTCATGGAAGGTTTAGTAGCAGGTTGCTGAGAACCTTGGTCAGCTAAATGCTCATGCTCCTGTGGCTCATCCTCATCAGATGAGGTTTGAAGGGCAGTAGCCAGAGACTAGTATGGATTAGACACCGTAGACTTAGATCTTTTTCTACCTTTCTTGGCTGGAGGTGCAGCAGTGGCAGAGGGTTGAGATGGAGCACTCTCTTGTTGATCTTTCAGAGAGGCTTCCTTTTACTGTGTAGTGTCAACTGCAGGGTCCATAATTTGTTCACTCTCAAGTTCAACAGCTAGCTCACTTACAGGTTCTACAACCTGTTCACTACCATGCTCAACAGGGGCATCAGCTGCAGGTTCAACTTCAGGTTCAACAACCTATTCACTAACATGTTCCACAGCAGCAGTAGACTCACCAAGCCCCGTACCTTCAAACTCAACATTACCATGAGCAGAGACATGAGTAGCAGGAGAAGAGGCATCATTTGCAGGTACATCAGTCTCAACTTTGGTTGGGAAACTAGTTTCCCTTGCCTGCTGCAGATCTACAATTAGTTTCTTTAACTCCTCATTTTGAGTAAGCAAATGAGTCACTTTGTAATCAATGACATCCACAAATTTTCTCAGAAGTTCAATAGACTGATGTGTTGTACTAAATTGATCATTAATAGAAGTTCTTAGCCTTGAAGCTCACTCATAAACTCACTTTGAGAATCTGAATCAACTTTAGCTAAGGAAGATCCACCCTTTTCAAACCGTTTCTTTCTTCCATCAGTATCGGAGTGAATTTCTCTAAGCACAATCAAATCTGTCCTAGAACTCTCCTTAGAGACATTTATATCCAACTCTTTAAACAAAGCAGTCAAGAGATAAGCATAAGGCAATTTTCCAATCCCATAAGCTTTACACATATTCTTGAAAATCAGATATGCCAAATTCATTCTTACTCTGTTAATAATATGCCACATGATGCACATATCCAGGTAACTCAAATAGCCATAGCTGCCAGACTTAGGACAAAAAATATAATTCACCATACTGTGAATAATTTTAATATGTTGAAAAGCTTTTGTGTTAGTGGACTTTTCACTAGTGGTAGTGTTAGCAGGAAAGACTTCATTTTCAAACTCAGCCAAGTTAATGCCTGGAACTCTAGCAACATCTCTATGAGTAGAGATTTTATTTCCATCATTAGGCAATCTTAAAGCCTTAGCAATCAACTCAATAGAAATGACATACGCACTATCATTCAAGGCAACTTCAAATTTGTCTTCTTCATCAACTATTCTTAGAGTTCTATAGAATTCTTGAACCAATCTAGGGTAATAAGCATTAGTGCATTCACCAACGTTCATCCATTCTTGAAATTCAAAGAGTTCTTTGAATTGAAAATTTACTTAATCAAAATAATCCCATTTGATGAACTTACAATCAAGTAGTGCTTTATCAACAGAACCCGAAGATTTTGCAACACCCTTTTTGCGTTGAGTATCAATCCCGTGCATTTTTCTCCCCTTTTTCTTTTCTAGTGCCATCACAGTAGGTTCGACTACCTTAGATGGGTTGGAGGATACACTAGTCGATTCAGTTTCTGGTGTTTTCTTCTTTTCCTTCAATTTCTTTCTTAATGCAGCAAAAGGGAGATCTTCAAATGGCGACGAGGACGATGAAGCAGCAACAGCAGTAGGAGTTTTTCGTTTGGTGTGCGCCATAGATGGGGAAACAATGGCGATGAAGAATGGGGAATGTTAAAATGGCTTCTGGTGCAGTGAGAAATGAAAGAGAGATGAGAGATTTAATCGATGATTAAGATGGGCGTTCGGATGAATATGGGTTAGAGTTAATGGCAAGAAAATTTGGAAGAGTAATGTTGTAAACCAATGCAGAGGAGAGAGAGTCAGGAAAAAAAAATTTGATGGGTGACGGTTTCGTGTAGTAGTGGTTAATGTTTCTTGAGTCCCGCGTTTTTCTCTTCTAATGTACCTTATCTGAACTTTATTTTTTATTTCAAATATGTCTATCTATCTCCATATATATATATATATATATATATATATATATATATATATATATATATATATATATATATATATATATATATATCTGACACAGCAAGGAGAATGTGAATAGGTAAGTGCATTGTTTGACACGTAGAGAATTTCAAGCACAATCAACTTTTGGTTTGAAATTTGAATAGTACACGATACAACAAACTAATTTTAGTTAAGCAACATTAGCATACAGCTTAGTAAACTAATTTCTCAAGTACACAAATAAGTTAGCTAATGTTCTTTAGAGTTTTCTCAGCAAATTTATATCACAGCAAATTACTCACACATTGGATAATATGCAGATATATTAAATCACTATGAATTAAATTTCAAGCAAGTGGTTCACTAATGCTAATTTCCCTTCTAATTTTACAAAAGGTTTCCTCATTAAGTGGTTTTGTAAAAATATCAGCAAGTTGATTTTCAGAGGCAACAAATTCTATTTTGATATCTCCATTTTGAACATGATCTCTAATAAAATTATGTCTGATCTCAATATGTTTTGTTCTTGAATGTTGGACTGGTTTTTTGATCAAGTTTATATTACTTGTGTTGTCACACCTAATTGGAACAAGATTATATTTTAAACCAAAATCTTCCAATTGTTGTTTCATCCATAAAATTTGAGCAACACAACTACCAGCAGCTATATATTCTGCCTTAGCTGTAGATAGAGCTACTGAAGTTTGTTTCTTACTGTGCCAAGAAACTAGTGCAAGACCAAGACATTGACAAGTACCTAAAGTACTTTTTCTATCCAATCTACTTCCGGCAAAATCGAAATCACTATAACCAACAAGATTAAATGATTCACATTTTGGATACCATAAACCAATTGAGTGCGTGCCAATGAGGTATTTGAATATTCTTTTAACTGCACTTAGATGGGATTCTTTTGGACATGATTGAAATCTTGCACACAAGCAAACACTAAAGTGTTTGTCTGGTCTAGATGCAGTAAGGTACAAAAAAGAGCCAATCATACCTCTATAAAGCTTTGTATCAACTTCTTTACCTTTTTCACCATTGTCCAATTTAATTGTTGAACTCATAGGAGTGCCCATGCGCTTCAAATCTTCCATTTTAAATTTCTTCAACATGTCCTTGATGTACTTTGATTGATTTATGAAGATGCCATCTTTCATTTGCTTAATTTGAAGTCCAAGGAAGAATGTGAGCTCCCCCATCATGCTCATCTCAAATTCATTCTGCATAATCTTAGAAAATTTCTTGCAAAGAGATTCTTTAGTAGCACCAAAAATTATACCATCAACATAAATTTGCACAATGAGCATATCATTATGATGTTTCTTAACAAAAAGTGTTGTGTCCACTTTGCCTCTTTGAATATTATTTTGTAAAAGGAATTTACTAAGCCTTTCATACCAAGCTCTAGGAGCTTGTTTTAAACCATATAAAGTTTTAGTAAGCTTATAAACATGATTTGGATGCTCATGATTTTCAAAGCCCAGAGGTTGTGCAACATACACCTTCTCATCAATACAACCATTTAAAAATGCACTCTTGACATCCATTTGATAAAGCATAAAGTCCTTGTAACATGCAAAGGCACACAATATTCTAATAGCTTTCAATTCTAGCAACTGGAGTAAAGGTTTCATCAAAATCAATCCCTTCCTCTTGGTTGTAGCCTTGAGCCACTAGTCTAGCTTTGTTTCTAACAACATTGACTTTTTCATCTATTTTGTTTCTAAAAACCCATTTAGTACCAATAATTGAATGATTTTTTAGTTTAGGCACCAAATTCCAAACTTTATTTCTCTCAAATTGATTTAGTTCTTCTTGCATGGCAAGAATCCAACTTTCATCATTTTGAGCTTCTTCAAAACATTTAGGTTCAATTTGTGAAACAAAGGCAGCATTACCAAAATATCTTCTCAATTGTGCTCTAGTCATCTTCCTTTAAGATGGATCATCAAGGATGTCTTCTTGGAGATGATTTCTATGGAATCTCCATTCCTTAAGTAAATCTTTATGTTGGGGCTCATCTACTTGTAATTCTTCTAAATTTGGCATTTCTTCATTGATTTGATCATTATTGGCATTATGGACATCTATTGTGGTATCTCCTTGAGTTTCTTCATCTTTGTCATCAATTTGTTCCATTTCTTGGCTTGATATTATATTTTCTTTTCCAAACACCTGCTCATTATTATCATCACAAACATTTTTCCTTCTAATAGAAGGGTTAGTCTCATCAAACAAAACATGAATAGTTTCCTCAATAACTAACGTTCTTCTATTAAATACCCTATAAGCTTTACTCTTTGTTGAATACCCAAGAAAGATTCCTTCATCGGATTTAGCATCAAATTTCTTTAAGTTATCCTTCTTGTTATTTAAAATATAGCACTTATGACCAAATGCTTTGAAATATGAGATATTTGGTTTTTTTCCTTTCCAAAACTCATAGGGAGTCTTTTTCAAAATTGGTCTAATCAAAATTCCATTCAACACATAGTAAGAAGTATTAATAGCTTCAGCCCAAAAATATTTTAGCAAATTATTTTCATTCAA
This sequence comes from Hevea brasiliensis, assembly GCF_030052815.1. Lineage (NCBI taxonomy): Eukaryota > Viridiplantae > Streptophyta > Magnoliopsida > Malpighiales > Euphorbiaceae > Hevea > Hevea brasiliensis. Next base: position 16,675,096 of record NC_079496.1, on the reverse strand, counting down.
CATGGTTCTAGTCATTTCTTGCAAAATCCTATTTTTCCTTTATACAACCCCATTTTGTTGTGGTGTTTTAGGAGCTGAAAAATTATGGTTGATTCCATGTTTATCACAATATCTCTCAAATAAATGATTTTCAAATTCAGTTCCATGATCACTTCTTATAGATGTGATGCAAAAACCTTTTTCATTTTGAACCATTTTACTAAAAGAGGTGAATTTCTCAAAAAGTCTCATCTTTGTGAGCAAGGAAAAATATCCATGTATATCTTGAATAGTCATCAACACTAACTAAAGCATATGTCTTCCCACCAAGACTAGTAGGAGATACAGGTCCAAATAAATCAAGATGAAGCAATTCCAATGGCCTAGTGGTAGACACAATATTTTTAGATTTAAAAGATTCTCTAGTATGCTTTCCTACTGCACATGCCCTACGTTGAAATTCATTTTCATAATTAATCTTGGGGAGACCATTAACAAGTTCTTTCTTAGACAATTTTGAGAGTGTATGCATGCTTGCATGACCTAATCTTGTATGCCATAAATAACTAGAATTATCAAAAGATACTAGACATGTATCATGATTAGTTTCAAAATTATTTATGTTAAGCAAGTAAACATTATTAGATTTATTGGCAATGAACAATGTATCATTATCTTAGTTATTGATTGTACAAAGAGAAGAAGTGAACTTTACCTCAAAACCTTTATCACAAAGTTGGCTTACACTTAGCAAGTTGTATTTCAAACCTTCAACAAGCGACACATCTTCAATACAAGGTTTGGTTCCAATTGTGCCATTTCCAATTATTTTTCCTTTTCCTTTATCTCCAAATTTCACATGTCCTCTATCTTCCATTGTGATTTTTGAAAACTTGTCCTTTTCACCGGTCATGTGCTTTGAACAACCACTATCTACATACCATTTTTCACTTTCCTTCATCCCTTCGAAACAAACCTAAAATTTAATCATTTAGCTTTAGGTACCCAAGCAACTTTGGGTGTGACACCCCTTACCCGTGTACAGTACACCCGAGTAAGTAATGCCACCTGGTGTACCGGCACACTCTAATATTCCTCAATTAATTTAGACAATGCTTTTGCATATAATTTATGAAATACAATTTATTTAAACCATTCATCAAAAGTATCATTCATTTAAGGTTCCGAAAATTTTAAAGAAAATCCGGCGGAGTACCGGCTAAAAATGGAGAAAACCGTTCTTCGGAACCTGTTAAAAACACTTCCAATAAACAAATTCATTCATTCTCAACTTCAATATCATCACAAAACTCAATATCAAGATTTGAACAATTTTTCAGTTTCAGGTTTCAACAACCTTTTCATTTCTCAACATCCATTTCTCATATACAAGCAATAAATACATGCTCAAATCTTGCATTCATAGTCATAACTTTCATTATTTACATAAACATCAAAATATATTACATGAGTTCAAGTACATATGAGAAAATACAAATCGCTACAAAATATCAAAATGACAAAATGACACCTAGTGCCCTACCGATGCAATCGCAGTAGTGAGGTGACACGGACACCGAGCAGAATCCGGATGGACTCACCTACCGTGGTCTACTGGGCTCACGGTCGGAATCTCCAGTACCTACGCGTGGCAAAAGCAACGCGCTAAGCAATAATGCTTAGTGGTGCAATAATATAATAGAAGAAATTGGCAAGAAAATAAATGTGTATGCAAAGTGTATGCTTTCTTTGTTTGATTTTGGTATATTCATTAATTCATTAACTTTGTTCACTTTTATTCATTTGATTGCCCCAAGTAACCTACACTAGACGACTGGACTGGATAACGGGTAAACTGGCACTGGGTACCTAGTACCTCGGGCCGTCACACCATCGGTCACATATGCATCTCCCGGTGTGCAACGACTAACAAGCTGTAAATAATATCAGGCACAAGGCCAAGTCTCAATGCAAAGTCAGAATGGCTAAAAGCCATAAAATCACAGAATGGCATTTTTGCCATGTGCAGTACTGCTAACTGAACCCTATTGGCATGCCAAACTATCCAAACCAATCTTGTTAGGTATACTAGGGCATTTGAAACTCTTAAATTCGTCAATTTGTGAATTTTAATTTTTTTTTGTGTTACTATTCATCATTGGTCAACAAAAATATTGACTTTTAGAATAAAAATGTGTACATCAACTTTGGCACTCCCAACATACCACATTTGGTGTTTAAAACTTGTTAGCATTAAGAGTTTTTGCCATTCCAAAGTGTAACTCAACACAAACAGATTTTTCAGTTTTGGTGAGTCAACTTCACTGTTTCATTGGACACTGTTACTGTTGGAATTTGAGGAAATGTAAAACATGAAAGTTGTTCCTTATTTTGTCTAGTTGAATTTCCTTTTTTGAATCACTCCATTTGGAGTTTTGTAGCTCCAGATATGGCTCAAAAACCCAGGCTGTCCGGATATGCAGTCTGCAGAATTTTATCACATCTACAGTGCATGAACAGTGACTTGAGTCACTTGGTTGAATGGGTTCTGGCCATAATTTGGGGTAGGTTCCTTCATGAAAGTTGTTTGTCTATGTCTTAACTTGTTGCTGTAAAAATTTCAGACCAATTGACAAAATCTACAGTGACTTATGGCCAAATGAACAGTTACTGTTCATTTGGTCAAATTCTGCAGAGGCAGTTTCAGGGTTCCGGATTGTGGCTGAGTTTTGACCCTTTTGCTTTGGTCTTTCGGGCATGGTTTCTTCAGCAAAAATGTGCCATTATAAGCCTAATTTCATGTCCAATTGGCCAAACATCAATTGGACAAGCACAGCCCAAGTTATGGCAGTGCAAAGGGACTGAAATTTCAGTCCCTATGCTGCTGTCCATAGGGCAGTTTTCACCTCACTTTGCCATAGCATTTTTCAGTCCTATTTATGGTCAACATATCTAAAATGGTCACTAATTGACCATTAAAATGTGCCCTAACAATTTCCTAAACCAAGTTTACATTTTGCTCACAAAACCCTAATTCAAGTTCATGTTTTACACAACTTACCTTTGTTAACTTTTAATCCATTATTCTTGTGTTTATCAACTTCTAATATAATTCTAGATCACTTCAAGCTCATAAAAACACTCCCTCCTATTCCATAGCTAGGGCAGCCAAAATTCAAGAGCTCATACACTTAGGTTTTTGTTCATTTAAATCACAATTCTCACTAAGTTTCAAGTCCTAAACCATGAAAATAATGAGTTTTTAAGTTATAGTTGCACTAACCTCTTTAATGGCAGAATTTTCCAAGATTAAACTTCACTTTCTTTCCTTTTCTTGGCTGCCAAACACTCCTCCTTGGTGTGGGTATAATTTTTAGTGAAGAGAGGATAAGGTTTTGAGGTGAAATAAGGTGAGGTTTGGGAGCTTTAGTGAGCTTTCATGGTGGTTTGGGTGGAAGGGAAAATGGGTTACGGGAATATGGAAGAGAATTGCAGAAATGGTGTTTTGTTTTTACTTCATTTTAGTTATATTTATCTCATTTTAATTGGCTTGTCAATTTCTAATTGGTGGGAAGCTTTTAAATGACCTCATATGATGTCAAAATTGACATTTATTCTCATTTTTCTTTTCTTTTCTTCTCTACTCATTTTCACTTTAATTTTTAGTAATATTTCTTCATATTTTATGTCATATTAATTATTTACTCAACTGGACAAGTCGGCCAAAAATCACCTCGGAAGGCGAAATGACCAAAATGCCCTCCGTTTGGCTTAACGGGTCAAAATTGTCTGTACCGATTGAAAAATTTTTCTAGGTATTTTCTTGGCATTCTAATGCCATAGGAACCTCAATAACCCTTCTCTGGAGTCCCAAAAATTATTTTATAATTTTTTTCCCCGGGTCTAGGGCTCCTCGTTGCGAGAACCGCAACTTCCCTCCGGTGACCCATCGCTTGGGCACCGTTTATTTCGATTGTATTTTATTTCTAAAATTTTTACTAAATTTTTCTTATTAATATTTGAGTTAATTAGGGTTCCTAACTTTAGTTTAAATATTTTTCCGGACGTTCTAGCTATCCGGACCGACACCGGTCACCGGAACAGTAGAATGTACGGAGTGGTTACCGGGAGGGTGTTACATTGGGTCCTTGGGGGTTAGTGACCTTAGGTAAGGTTCCCTTTGGCACCCATACCTAAGTGTACAAGAACTAATCATATGACCTCTTTTATTACAATAATAACATGTGATATTAGGCAAGGAGGATGTAGATGCTTTAATGAAATAATTCTTGTATTTGCCATAGTTCATGAAACCATCAAAACCAATTCCATATTTTTCATTTGAAATTCTTTGGTTTCCAAGAAGTACATCTAGACTTTCTTTTCCTTTTGTAAATTTTGCCAAATCATTTTTCGAATATACTATTTTAGCTTTAGAAATTTTATTTTTCTCAATGAGCATTTCACAAGTTTCTTTTGAGATTTTCAACTTTAAATCTAGTTAAATCTAGTTCTTTAAACAAGGCAATTTGTCCTTTGTAAAATTCATTTTTTTTATACACATTGGACATGGCAATATTTTTTGATCTCAATGATTCAATTTCTAAATTCATTTTAGTACACTTTCTCTTGTAATTTCTATACTCATCATATACTTTAGCAATGCAAGTTCAAGTTCTTCTACATTAGGAGGTTCATAAGAGTTTACCTCATTGTCACTTTCTTCTTCCTTTTGTGAACTCTCGACTTTCTCTTCAAATGCCATCATACAAAGGTGAGTAGTCTCCTTGTCACTTGATTCATCATTTGAAGATTATTCACTGTTGCTCCTTACTACTTTCATAGCTTTCTTGCTCCTATCTTCTTTTCCTTTCTTCTTTTTGATTAATGGACATTTGGGCTTGATATGTCCAAGTTTGTGATACTCATAACATACAACTTCTTCTTTTGAATCCCTGAAATGTTTATCCTTGGGAGTATACATTTTCAAGAATTTCTTGTATTTGCTTCCTCCCTTCTTGAAAGCTCTTTTGAATTTTCTAGCAAGCATAGTGATACATATATTTTGCATAGTCATTTAGGTTTAATTTCATAGCCATTTTATTTTATTATTAGTCACTTTTAGCTAATTTCATTAGTTATTTAGATAGTTTTTCATAATTGCCAATTTTGGATTAATTTGTAATTTTTACTTTGTTTTGTAGGAAAAATGGTGCTTTTGAGGGACTAAAAAGAAATTTTACTTTTGAGGAGTGATTTCTACAGCCAAAGATGTCAAAAACAAGTTTCAAAGTTGAAGTATGCATTGGCCAAATTGCACATAACTTACCGCATAAGTTATGCAGTTCTACATAAGGAGAAGAAACAATGTCCCAAGCACCTGCCGAAATCTGCATAAGTTGATGCATAACTTATACAAATTTGTGCCTCCCTTATGCAACCTCACAGAATTGTGCATAACTTAGACAGTCTTGGACCTTGCTCATGCAGTTTTGCACAGAGAGCCAAAAACCAGCCGAAAACTGCATAAGGGATTGCATAACTTATGCAGTCCACTTATGCAGTCCCACAAAGACTTCATAATGAGCTGGCAGAAGATTCCCTCAGAAAAACACACCTCAAACACACCATTTTAGGGCTCCTTGTCAGAAAAAAGTTATAAATAGACCCTTATCCCATTTTAGAAAAAGGGAGGAAAAAGGAGAAGAAGGAGGGCAGCAGCTGAAGAGTAAAAAATGTCACCCACACCATTTCCAACCAGATTTGGAGATTTCTTTCTTTTCTTGCATATTTCTTACCTTTCTTGTATTGGGTTTCTTTGTTCTTAGCTTAGATTAAAGTTTTATTTCCTTATTAACTTAGAATATCTTGTAAATATTATGGATAGTGAGTAATTTTCATTAGATTCTGGAGTTGGGATGTAATGTTTGAGATATTTTGTGGATTTTGATTGGGTAATCCATATTTTGTGGTCTTAATGAGTTTTATTCATTTCTTGTGTGCTCAATGACATGCTTAGTGTAGGATCCCATTAAGTGATGTTCTTAATCCATGGTTGAGGCACCGAAAGGAGAAAGCCTTGTGATAGATAATCAAGAAATTGGACTTAATTAACTTAGATCTAGAAATAGACTAAGGATTAAGAGGATTTACAGATTAATTAAGGAACTTAATGGGTCTTGATTAACTTTAACTCCACGAAAGTAGGATTAGATTGATTAAGGCACTCTTTGTCCCACTCGAAAGGGTATTCAAAGGATTTAAGAATTAATCTCCTTAAAACTAGTAAGTTCCACAAGATTGGATAACCAATTTAAAAATCCCAAAATAGCTTGAATATGAACTCCCGAACTCCGGAATTGCCTTTTTATCATTGTTAATTTCCAATTGAATTTAATTGCTTGCCATTTTAAATCTTGCCATATTTCAATTTGCTTGTTTTAATTTGATGCAAATTTAGTTTAATCATTACATTGTTGAATAGATCATTAATTTTACACATATAGAATTCAAACTTCAATATCCATCAATTTATTGCTTTAATTTCAAAAATAGTTCAAATTAGTCATAATTTTTATATCAAAAATTCAATCATTAACACAACTCCTCGTGGGAATGATATCTTTTCTATACTACTTGTATGACCCGTGCACTTGCGGTTGGGCCACATCAAGTTTTTGGCGCCATTGTTGGGGAGTTGTTTGTTTAAGATTGAATTCTTAATTATTTTAGTTGTTTATAGTTTTATCTTTGTTATCTTTTCATTTTGTGTTTGTTTGTTTTTTTTTAGGTACTCTTAATCTTTTATGAGAAGAGCTAGAAGCACAAGTGACACATCCTTATTATTTAATCCTGAAATTGAGAAATTTTGTAAAGCCAACAAAAAAGAAACCAGAAAAAGAAAATAAGCTTTGAGAGAAACTGAAATTGAAGCAGACATGGCTGATGAAAGAATTAGAATTGGTGGTGGTAATGCTGGAAATGATCGAAACAATGAAAATGTAGCCCAAGGTGAAGAAGTTGTAAATGCTAATGTGCCGAGAGGAAGTATGATGGATCATGCTTTTTCTCGTTTTGATGACTTGAGAGAGAGTATAGCAAGACCAAGAATTGATGCAAATAGCTATAAGATAGATTTTGGGGTTCTTCAAATGATTCAAAATTCTCAATTTGGGGGACATCCTTCTGAAAATCCACACACACATCTAAAGAAGTTTGCTATGATTTGTGATATGCAAAAACAACCTGGAGTATCTGATGATGCAGCAAGATTGAAGCTATTCCCATTCTCTTTGAAAGATAGAGCATTGGATTGGCTTGACTCTTTACCTCACAACTCCATTACAAATTGGGAGCAACTCACTGATGCATTTCTTACACAATATTTTCCACCTAGAAAAACTCAAGAATTGAGGAATCAAATGACAGCTTTCAGACCAAGAGAAGATGAAACTCTCTATGAATCATGGATGAGATGGAAGGAATTAGAGAGACAATACCCACATCATGCCATTCCAAAATGGATGATAAACCAGAATTTTTACACCAATGTTACTCCTGCAATTAGAGGGATAATTGATGCTCAAACAGGAGGAGAATTTATTATGAAGCATGAAGATGAAGCTTATGAGCTATTGGAGAAAATTGCAAAGAATACTCATCTTTGGAGTAGTCCAAGAGGACCAGCTCCAACTCAAAAGAGGCAAGCTGCTGGAATGTATGACCTTGATCCATTCAACATGATTAATGCAAAGTTTGATGCACTTACAAATGTTTTGGCTAAGAAGATGGAAGATTTAAGTATGTTGGTTAGTTCATCATCATCATCTGGAAGTTCAAAACAAGTTGCTTATGCAGAAGGAACTACTAGCTGTGGAGTAGACTATGGAGAGCAAGCTGCATATGTTGGTAATTATGGAAACAAACAAATGGGGAATCCTTACTCTCAAACTTATAATCCAACTTGGAGGAATCATCCCAACTTTTCATGGGGAAATCAGCAAAATCAAGTTCTAAATCAGAATCTTCAGCCACAACAGCAACAAGGAATTCCATATCAGCAAAATAGGCAACCATTGCCTAATTTTCAACAGAGAAACATGAATCCTGCACCTCCACCAAAACAGCAAGAACAAAGTTCCACCACAGAAGCTTTATTACAACAGATTCTTGCTAACCAAACTAAACATGATGAAGAGATGAGAGAGATGAGAGCAAGCTTAAAACAAATGCAAACACACAATAGAATGTTGCAAAATCAGATTGCACAACAAGCATCTTCCTCAGGTACCAAGTCTTTTGGAAAACTTCCAAGTCAACCGGAAAACCCAAGAGAGCAGTGTCAAGCTATTACTTTAAGAAGTGGGAAGGTTGTAAATAATGAGAAGAGTAAAAAAAATGAGAAAAGTGAAAATAGTGAGAAGAGAGAAAATGAGAAAGAAACTGATGAGAGTGAAAAACAAGAAAATGAGAAAGAAAGTGCAGAAAAATGTAAAGAGAAAATTGAAGAGAAGTATATACCTCCAGAGCCCTACAAGCCACAACTTCCCTTTCCACAAAGATTTCAAAAAGCCAAGCGTGATAAGCAATTTGGAAAGTTCTTAGAGGTCTTGAAGAAGCTTTACATAAATGTGCCTTTTATTGATGCTCTTTCACAAATGCCCTCTTATGCAAAATTCTTAAAAGAAATTCTCTCAAACAAGAGAAAACTTGAAGACCATGAAACTGTAGCTTTGATTGAGGAATGCAGTGCTATCCTCCAAAGGAAACTTCCTCCAAAGCTCAAGGATCCAGGGAGTTTTTCAATTCCATGCCACATTGGGGAATCATGTTCTATAAAAGCTTTATGTGATTTAGGGGCTAGTGTTAGCCTCACGCCCCTCTCCATTTACGAGAAGCTTAATATGGGAGATCTTAAGCCAACCCACATTTCTCTTCAGTTAGCTAACAGATCAATTAAGTATCCTGAAGGGATTTTGGAGAATGTGCCTCTGAAGGTTGGGAAGTTCTATATACCTGTTGACTTTGTCATCTTGGACATGGAAGAGGATTCTAATATTCCAATTATCTTGGGAAGACCCTTTCTAGCTACAACAGGAGCATTTATTGATGTTAAGGGAGAAAAATTGACTCTTAGAGTTGGTGAAGATCAATTGGTTTTCAATATTAATAACACTATGAAGAAGCATCATTCTGAAGCTGATACTTGTTTGAGAATTGATATCATTGATGAGCTGGTTGAAGAACACCTCAGAAAGAGATATCCGGAAGATCCACTTGAAAACTGCTTGGTTCATGTAGGAAGCATAGACTATGACAACCCTCATGTGGCTGCATATGCTCAACATTTAGAGGGTAGTCCACCAATCATTTCTGCTCCAGTTTTTCAACTCACATAAAAAGAAAAAGTCGAATCTAAGCAACCATCATTCAAGGAAGAAGATGCACCTAAGGTAGAACTTAAGTAACTTCCTTCTCAGCTCAGGTATGAATTTCTTGGCACCAATAACACTTATCCAGTAATTGTAAATGCAAACTTGAGCACTTTAGAGGTTGATAAGTTGTTAAGAGTGTTGAGGCAATTTAGGAAAGTTTTAGGATATACCATAGATGACATTAAGGGAATAAGCCCACACTTTTGCATGCACAGAATTATTTTGGAAGAACATTGTAAGCCATCTATTGAACATCAGAGGAGGTTAAACCCAAATATGAAAGAAGTTGTTAAAAAGGAAATTTTGAAATTGCTTGATGCAGGGATCATATATCCTATCTCAGACAGTACTTGGGTGAGCCCAGTACATGTTGTCCCAAAAAAGGGTGGAATGACAGTGGTCAAAAATGAAAATAACGAATTAATTCCCACCAGAACAGTAACTAGTTGGCGAATGTATTAAATATTGCCACTAGAAAAGATCATTTTCCACTTCCCTTCATTGATCAAATGTTAGAAAGATTGGCTAGGCATTCTTATTTTTGCTATTTAGATGGGTATTCAGGATTTTTTTGAATCCCTATCCATCTAAATGATCAAGAGAAAACCACTTTTACTTGTCCATATGGAACCTTTGCTTATAGGAGGATTCCATTTGGGTTGTGTAATGCACTAGCCACTTTTCAAATGTGCATGATGGCAATCTTCTCAGATTTCATTGAAGATATAATGGAGGTTTTTATGGATGACTTTTCTATTTATGGATCTTCATTTGACATATGTTTGGCTAACCTTTCTAAAGTTTTCAGCGATATGCAGATATTGACCTTGTGTTAAACTGGGAAAAGTGTCATTTCATGGTTCAGGAAGGGATAGTGCTTGGACATTTGGTGTCTAACAGAGGAATAGAGGTTGATAAAGCCAAGGTTGAAGTGATAAAAAAGATGGCTCCTCCTACCAATGTCAAAGGAATTCGAAGTTTTCTAGGACATGCCGGGCTCTACAGACGCTTTATCAAGGATTTTTCTAAAATAGCCAAACCTTTGTCTAATTTGTTAAGTCATGAAATACCATTTGTATTTGACCAAGAGTGTTTGGATGCCTTTTGTAGGTTGAAGCAAGCTCTTATCACTGCACCAATCATGTAACCTCCCGATTGGAGCCTACCTTTTGAAATTATGTGTGATGCTAGCAACTATACAATTGGAACTTTTCTTGGTCAAAGAAAAGACAAAAGGGCTTATGCTATTAATTATGCTAGTAGAACATTGGGTGAGGCTCAAACAAATTATGCAACAACTAAAAAGGAATTCTTAGCAATTGTCTTTGCACTAGAAAAGTTTTGGAGATTAGAGATAAGAAGGGAGCTGAAAATGTAGTTGCAGATAATCTTAGTAGGTTAAAATTGGATGATGAAGAAATGGATGAAGTCCCTATTAATGAGTTTTTCTTGGATGAACAACTTTTCTCTCTTGTTGCTAAACTACCTTGGTATGCAGACTTGGTGAATTATCTATCTTGTGGAGTTTTACCTCTAGGAATGACATGGCAATAAAAGAAAAAGTTTTTGCATGAGGTAAAATTTTATAGATGGAATGATCCTTTACTCTTTAGGAGATGTTGTGATGGTTTAATAAGAAGATGTATTCCTGATGTGGAGACACAGAGTGTTATGCATCATTGCCATACTTCTGATTATGGAGGACATTTTGGAATCTCTAAAATAGCTAGTAAAATTCTGCAGGCTGGTTTCTTTTGGCCAAATCTTTTTAAGGATGTGAGAAAATTTGTGTTAGAATGTGATAAATGTCAAAGGAGTGGAAATTTGTCAAAAAAAGATCAAATGCCTCTAAATGATATTCTTGAAGTGGAATTATTCGATGTCTGGGGAATAGATTTTATGGGGCCATTTCCTCCTTCATATGGTAATATATACATTCTAGTTGGAGTTGACTATGTGTCAAAGTGGGTGGAAGCTATTGCAACTCCAACTAATGATGTTAAAGTGGTAGTAGAATTCTTGAAGAAATTTGTCTTGAGTAGATTTGGAGCTCCAAGGGCTGTAATTAGTGATGGGGGTTCACTTTTTTGTAATAAGCAATTTGAGAGCTTAATGAGGAAGTATGGTGTTGTGCACAAGATAGCTACCCCATATCATCCTCAAACTTCAGGACAAGTTGAAATTTCTAATAGAGAACTCAAATATATCTTGGAGAAAACAGTGAGAAATTCTCGAAAAGACTGGTCTGTCAAACTAGATGATGCTTTATGGGCATATAGGACTGCTTACAAAACCCCATATAGGAACTACTCCCTTTAGGTTGGTGTATGGTAAGTCTTGTCATTTACCTATGGAGCTAGAACATAGAGCATATTGGACCATTCAGACCTTGAACTTTGATCTCAAACAAGCTGGCGAGAAGAGGCTATTGCAACTTAATGAGCTTGAAGAATTGAGGATGGATGCCTATGAAAGTGCCCGTATTTATAAAGAAAGAACTAAAGTTTGGCATGATAAGCATCTTAGAAAAAAGGAATTTAAAGAAGGTGATTTAGTTTTGTTATTCAACTCGAGATTGAAATTGTTCCCTGGAAAGCTTAAATCAAGGTGGACTGGTCCATATAGAGTTTCTAAGGTTGTCCCTTATGGAGCAATTGAGATTTGGAGTGAAAAATCTGGGAATTTTAAGGTCAATGGGCATAGATTGAAACATTACATAACTTGAGACCCAATAAAGGGAGCAAACTATTATAAGCTCTCTGATCCCTCACCTCTTTTTAGTGAAATGCATGAAGAGTCCAGATAAGGACTATAAATTAGCACTCTTGGGAGGCATCCCAGGTTTTTTTTATTTTGCTTTTGTTAATTTACTTTTATTTACATTACTTTTGTTTTTATCTTAAATCTCCCCAAATTCAATTTTTGACATTGTTGAATCTTATCCCTTGTAGATGTATTTCAATGGATGAAGGTTGTTGAACTGCTGGGGAGTGACTCTTAATCTGATATTTTGTCCTTCAAATCTCCCAAGATTGGTTTATTTTCACTGAATAACCTGTGCAGGTCTGCTTCTTGTTTTATGCAGAGAAATGAAACTTTCAGCAAAGAGGGGTCTGCAGCACATGGGATTTGTTTCTTTGTTGAGGTTGGGTGTGTAACTTTTAAGTATTTGTGCTTATCATGTTAATATGATGGTAAGTGGGTCATTTTTGTAGTTTTGAGCTTATGTGGGTTGTGTGATTCAATGTGGACATGCTGCATTTTCTTGGCATAACTTGGAGAGTCCATTTTCTTTTATGGATAAATGCAACTTTGTGCAGATTTTTATTGAACTTTAATATGCTAAATGTTAATTTGCAGAGTTGGGGTTGAAATGGCATAATTCACAAATGCCTCTTATGCAGAACTCACTTCTACAAGCTTGTATGATGCAATTGTGATGGATTTTGTATATATTGATGTGTTTTTGGTGATAATTTCTCATGATTTATGCTTCATAGAATTATATTTCTTCATTCTAGTGTATTTTTCAAACTTGCAAATCATTTTCAATTGTAATCTCAATCTTGTTGAATTGTGCAAAAGTAACTGCATAGCTTATACAAACCTGCATAACCACAATTTTTGCCATTTTTCATCTCTGCTGCAATCTGCATAAGGATGTGCATAGCTTATGCAATTCTGCACAGCCACATTTTTGCCAAATTTCATATCTGCCGAAACTTGCATAAGGCAGTGCATAAGTTATGCACTTTCGCATAACCACATTTCCTGGAATTCCATTTTCTGCAGAAACTTGCATAAGGGAGTGCATAGCTTATGCACTTTTGCATGACCACATTTCCTGCATTTTCAAATCTGTCGAAATCTGCATAAGGGAGTGCATAGCTTATGCACTTTCGCATAACCACATTTCCTGGAATTTCATTTTATGCCGAAACTTGCATAAGGGAGTGCATAGCTTATGCGCTTTCGCATGACCACATTTCCTGCATTCTCAAATCTGCCGAAATCTGCATAAGGGAATGCATAAGTTATGCACTTTCGCATAACCACATTTCCTGGAATTCCATTTTTTGCGAAACTTGCATAAGGCTGCGCATAAGTCATGCACTTTTGCATAACTGACTTTTCGCACTTCCATTTTCAGCCGAAACCTGCATGACCAAGTGCATAAGTTATACACTTTTGCATAACCAATTTTTCATACTCTTTATTTTCTGCCGAAACCTGCATAAGAGTGTGCATAACTTATGCACACTCATTCTCCCCTTATGCAGTTTTACACATGTCCTGTACAAATCAAAAAAATTTTTTGGCACCCACTTTCCCACCTCCACTTCCCGTCGTTCCTGTTCACACTTCCCCCATGTCCATTTTTCTCGGCATCACTCTTCCTTCCCACACCTCTTTTCACCGCCCGATACCCTAACTTCCCTTTACCTCTTTCACTTTCTTCTTGCCTCCTCCATTCTCACCATCAACAACCACCATGGAATCGCCTCCCCATTCCCCTCAAGGCTCTCCTCTCCAAGTCACGCCCTTGGCAATGTGATCCCCCAATCCCGATTCTCCTCCACAATAAACCCCTCCACCACCTCCCACATCCACCTATAAGAGGAAAATTCGATCGAAATCCACCCGACCCATAGCTTCTGCACCACCTCTCACAAAACGCAAAGACCCACCTACCACTCCACTTTCAGAGCCTCCACCTAAAAACCCCAAAACTTCAGCCTCCACACGATAGGGGGTTGGCGTTTCCACCTCTACCCCACAAACCAAATCACCCTCTTCTAGCAAAAAGCAAACTTTAGCAGTAACACAGGTATCCAAACTACCTTGGCCCCTTCCTGATGCAACTCACAAGGCAACCTTTAAAAGACTAAAAGACAGGAAAGTGCAACCCACTAGGTACATTTCTGCAGATGCCCTCCAATTAGTTGGTTTATTTGATAATGTTGTTGCCTACCTTGATGGTTTGGGTTGGATGGAATTTGTGCATAAACAAGAACTAGTTTATCCAGCTCTAGTTTTGGAATTTATTTCCTCATTTTCTGCTACTCTGAAATTGCATGAGATAGATTACAAGCCAACTATGAAGTTTAGGTGTTTGGGGCAAAATAGAGAGCTATCATTAGACCAATTTCATAGTATTTTTGGGTTTGCAATTGATGGACTATTTAGGGTGCCATATACAGGCATAGAGGTAGCAAATAAAGGTGTTTGGAATGCTGTTCAGTTTTGGAGGAGTATCACAAACCAACCTCAGAGTTTTTATGCTGGCAGATCCAAGACCTCTCAAATACTAGACCCTGCACTTAGATTTATCCATAGGCTTATTGCTAGCACTATCTTGGGCAGAGGGACTAGTTCTGGTGCTGTTGGAAAATCTGAATTGTTCATGCTATGGTGTGCTTTTCACAAAGTCAAAGTATCTCCTAGTTACTTCTTTTGTGAGCATGTGTTACATATTGCTACCAAATCTATAGGTGATATAGTCATGGGTGGGCTCATAACTGTTATAGCTAAGCATTTTGGTTTTAATCCGGAAGAGCATCCTCTACCAGCACTTTCAGACACTCTATATTTTGATGCTACTCACCTATACAAAACTGGATTCAGTTTGCCACCTTCTGACACTGCACAACCAGCAGCAGATACAAGACCCACTGCACAACCAGAGGAACAATCTATACCACCAGTCCAACAGCATCCTATTGAACCTGCACCATCCACTCAGTCTGCACAGGATATCCCAGCAGATTCTGCACAGCCAACACCTTCTGCAACTGGACCCTCTTCATCTACAGCACCTCCTCCCTTCAACACTAAAGCCTTATTCACCTATTTTGAGAGGCTTAGTGATGATGTATACTTTGTGGATAGGAAGCTTGAAACTGGTCTTTATACTCTCAAGGATCGTCATGATCAACTCTTTGATTTTGTTATGGAAACCAGAGATAAGCAGAAAGAGTTAAAAGAGATGATGAAGCAGCTCATGGTTTTTCTGGGAATGCCACCTCCACCTCCATCACCTCCTCCAGAACCACCCCTTCGGCAGCAGCCAGCTCCATCCAGTCCTTTAGCAGCATCTTTGGACAAGGGAAAAACCATAGAATTAGACTAGTTTTTATTTTGCTTTTGTTCAAACTTCTAGGAGTTTTTCTTTTTGGATGTGTTGAAACAATTTTAGTTTGCCTTGAATTCTGTTTTCTTGAAGTTCTATTGGATGGCTATTCCATTAGTTTTTCATTGATTCTCATTGCCTTCACTGCCCTTTTGTGCATACTTGTCCATACACTGTATATATTTACATGCCTCTACTGGTGTTTGCACATTTGTCCTTGCTATATCATTATGCAGTAGCTTTTGAATATACTGACAGGCTGTGAAACTCCTTATGCAAATATTCTGCATAGCCTGTGCAGTCCCTTATGCAACTCATGCAGAACTGCACAGCTTATGCACCCTCTTTATGCAAATCGTTTCAGATAAAGATTTTATTCTCGCATAACTCATGCGACTTCTTATGCATCACCATCATCTTTTGAATTCACATCTGCTTTGTACCAGGTAATTCTTTCTTTTTGCTCTTAAATTTAACTATTCCTGGTTATTCCTCTTTGCTTTGAGTTTTTATAATGCACTGCTTGAGACATTGAGGACAATGTCTAATTTTGAGTTTGGGGGTGCGCATTTTGATTTTTGCTACATTTTTCACATATTGAGTATAGAAACATCTCATCCCATTCCATTTACATATATTGTAAATATTTTACATATACATCCATACATACATATACATAACACATTTACACACACATTATACGTCACTTAGAAATTATACACACTGCATACAAATAAACTTCCTCCATTTAGTTGATGCATTGCTCATTTTTAGGAATCATGCATTAAAATCTTTTGCTAAATCCCTTGAGTATTGAAAAGTTGCCTATGAGAGTGATTTGACTTACTTTTAGTTGGGTTTGTGGATTGAAAGTTTCCTAAGAGGTGCAAGGTTTTGAAATGTTTATCCCTTGCCTATATCTTCTTAGCCAAAAAGCCACCCAACCAGTCCTTTAGAGATTGGAGTGTTTAGAGGGAGTTATTGGATAAAAGGTAGTCAAATGATGTCTCACCAATCCTAGAACAAATTTTCTAAACCTTTCACGGTGAAATACCAGCTTGTACTTGAAAAGAGAGATGATTAGGCATTCTTTGATTTAAACATTCTCATTTTAAACCTTTGGCCTTTTTCCTAATTAAAATTAACCCTTGCAAACCCCTTTTAGCCTTTTTATTCCTAATTTTTCTTGAAACCCTTATTGCTACATAGCCAATGAACCAAACTCTCCAACCCTTTTCATGAGAATAATTATTTATAACATTAGGTACATATTCAAAAAAAAAAAAAATACAATAAAAGGGAGAAGAAATGCTTGTCATCTTATAAAAGTGCTAGTATATGTGCTTTTCACTATTGTCATTCAAATTGAAAGAAATCCACCCAAAGTAATTAAAGGAAATGAGTTTGGGGGTGGCATTTTTAGGGACAATCATCAAGAGAAAATGCAAGATACAAGTTTAAAGTGTCAAAGTGTCCTTCCATTTTTATATGTTTTGTAAAATATGCTAGCACTTGACAATTCTCATTGTGTATTTCTCTCCTCCATATATATATAAAAAAAAGAGAAAAAAAAATAAAATAAGAAGTGTACCTTATGTTTTCAAGATTGAAAATATTCTCATGCTTTGAATCCTTTTTACCCCTTTTTCTTCTTAGCCTCATTTTGAACCCCATGGCCCCATTACATCCCTAAAAAGACCTTTGATCTCTTGATAGTACTTGCTACATTAGTGGAGATAGGAGTAGTAAATTTGCCTATGGGATTGGAAAACTATCCATTCATTCATTTAATTCCATCATTCTATATAGAGACACTTTGACTATTGATTGTCCTAGAATTTCTTTTGAGCATGACTCTCTCTTTTGATTGGTTAGTTTGGGAATTTTGAATGATAATTGACTTGATGGCTAAGCGGTGAAAGCTTGGATAAGCATTAGATTCTTTGCATTTTGAAGGATGGGTATATGGATTGTTGGTATGGTTAAAGGTGTGTTAAGTTACTTTAATAGGTGATTTTCATAGCTCTTTGGATAAGGCACCCCTAAAAATTGCATTACATTTTAAAGTTTGCTTGAGGACAAGCAAAAGCTTGAGTTTGGGGGTATTTGATACATACATTTTGCATAGTCATTTAGGTTTAATTTCATAGCCATTTTATTTGATTATTAGTCACTTTTAGCTAATTTCATTAGTTATTTAGATAGTTTTTCATAATTGTCAATTTTGGATTAATTTGTAATTTTTACTTTGTTTTGTAGGAAAAATGGTGCTTTTGAGGGACTAAAAAGAAATTTTACTTTGAGGAGTGATTTCTATAGCCAAATATGTCAAAAACAAGTTTCAAAGTTGAAGTCTGCATTGGCCAAATTGCGAATAACTTGCCGCATAAGTTATGCAGTTCTGCATAAGGAGAAGAAACAATGTCCTAAGCACCTGCCGAAATCTGCATAAGTTGCCGCATAACTTATGTAGATTCGTGCCTCCCTTATGCAACCTCACAGAATTGTGCATAACTTATGCAGTCTTGCACCTTGCTCATGCAGTTTCACACAGAGAGCCAGAAACCAGCCGAAAACTGCATAAGGGATTGCATAACTTGTGCAGTCCACTTATGCAGTCCCACAAAGACTTCATAATGAGCTGGCAGAAGTTTCCCTCAGAAAAAGACACCTCAAACACACCATTTTAGGGCTCCTTGTCAGAAAAAAGTTATAAATAGACCCTTATCCCATTTTAGAAAAGGGGAGGAAAAAGGAGAAGAAGGAGGGCAGCAGCTGAAGAATCAAAAACGTCACCCACACCATTTCCAACCAGATTTGGAGATTTCTTTCTTTTCTTGCATATTTCTTACCTTTCTTGTATTGGGTTTCTTAGTTCTTAGCTTAGATTAAAGTTTTATTTCCTTATTAACTCAGAATATCTTGTAAATATTATGGATAGTGAGTAGTTTTCATTAGATTCTGGAGTTTGGATATAATATTTGAGATATTTTGTGGATTTTGATTGGGTAATCCATATTTTATGGTCTTAATGAGTTTTATTTATTTCTTGTGTACTCAATGACATGCTTAGTGTAGGATCCCATTAAGTGATGTTCTTAATCCATGGTTGAGGCACCGAAAGGAGAAAGCCTTGTGATAGATAATCAAGAAATTGGACTTAATTAACTTAGATCTAGAAATAGACTAAGGATTAAGAGGATTTACAGATTAATTAAGGAACTTAATGGGTCTTGATTAACTTTAACTCCACGAAAGTAGGATTAGATTGATTAAGGCACTCTTTGTCCCACTCGAAAGGGTATTCAAAGGATTTAAGAATTAATCTCCTTAAAACTCGTAAGTTCCACAAGATTGGATAACCAATTTAAAAATCCCAAAATAGCTTGAATATGAACTCCCGAACTCCGGAATCGCCTTTTTATCATTGTTAATTTCCATTTGAATTTAATTGCTTGCCATTTTAAATCTTGCCATATTTCAATTTGCTTGTTTTAATTTGATGCAAATTTAGTTTAATCATTACATTGTTGAATAGATCATTAATTTTACACATATAGAATTCATACTTCAATATCCATCAATTTATTGTTTTAATTTCAAAAATAATTCAAATTAGTCAGAATTTTTATATAAAAAATTCAATCATTAACACAACTCCTCGTGGGAATGATATCTTTTCTATACTACTTGTACGACCCGTGCACTTGCGGTTAGGCCACATCACATAGCCATTTCATCATCATCATCACTTGAAGCACTTGAGTTGTCGCTTGAGTCAACTTTGAATGCAACTCCTTTCTTCTTATTTTCATCCTTGTTTGACTTGAGAGTAATGCTTTTCTTCTTCTTTTGCTCATTTTCAACTTCATCTTTCTTATATATCATCTCATGTGCAATGAGAGATGCAATGAGTTTATCATAAGTGAATGTTTTAAAATCCTTGGTATCTTGGATAACTGTAGTCTTTGCTTCCCAAGATTTTGGAAGTGATCTAAGAATTTTCTTCACAAGTTCAGCTTCCTCAAATCTTTTACCAAGTGCTTTGAGAAGATTTATAAGATCGGTAAACCTTATACTCATATCAGTAATTGATTCTCCTGGCTTCATTTCGAAAAGCTCATAATCTCGGATAAGGAGGTTTGCTTTGGACTCTTTGACGACATCAGTTCCTTCATAAGTGACCTCAAGCTTATCCCAAATTTCCTTAGCAGATTGACATCCTGAAACACGATTGTATTCATTAAGGTCAAGTGAGCAATGCAAAATATTAATAGCTTTAACATTTATAGAAATTTTCTTCCAATCATTGTCATTATATTCATCTTCATGTTTTGGTACTTTTGTAGTTCCTTGACCATTCTTTTGAGGAATATGTGGACCATTTTTAATAATTCTCCATGCATCAATATCTACAGATTGTATGAAATTTCTCATTCTTACTTTCCAAAATGAATAATTAGTGCCATTGAAGAGTGGTGGTCTAGTAATTGAGTAGCCTTTCGCTAGTGGTGCGGGTATACCGGCAGTGTTACTAGATGAACCATCCATTATGGATTACTCCAAGGTTGTAACACCCTAAGCAAGAGAGACAAGCTCTGATACTAATTTGTTGTCCCAAAATAGTCCAAGAGGGGGGTGAATTGGACATTACAATTTTTCGACCCTTGCTTGTAGCCTAATGAAAAATTGTGGCTTTATTCAACTAGGCGCTCCTTTATATATAATGACAGTGATATGTATTTCAATAATGTGTCCCTAAATTGCAATTCAAGCTTCAATAAATATTTATACCGATTTTTAACATAACATGCATCACAAAATATTCAAATAAATTCTCAACCTACTCAATATATCCTCAAGTATATCAACTCAATCTATTTAATTAACACTCAATATCATGCATAGAAATTAAATTACATAAAAGTAAAGAGATTAAGGTTAGAGAGATCAAGCACAATGATTTTTATAGTGGTTCGGCTTAACTAGCCTACATTCACTCTCTCAAAGAGCCCTTTTTGAGTCTTCTCTCCACTATTTGCTCTTTTAAAGGCAAGAGACCAAAAGACATTTACAACTTTTTCAACACCAAGCTTTTACCAAGGTAGCTTGAACCCTTGACAAGTGCTATCTCAAACACTCACACTCTCAAGCTTCAATAAGTGCTTGTACAACCTCTCTTAAATGCAATTTAATGTTTTAACACTCACTCTCACTCAATACAAATCAAACTATAAAGAAGAGATGAGTTGATTTGCCAATGGTAGCTCAAAGACTTTAAAGCTCGTGAATGAAAGCAATAAATGAAAAATCAAGATTAGAGTGCAAATGTAGGCTTTCATCAAGTGTAAAATGAAGTAAAGAAGTTGTATTTATAGTCCCAAATCATTTTAAACCATTTGAAACCTTTTTGGAACACTATACACTTTGCTCTAGGAAAAATAGCCATTATTTTGTCTTTTTGTGCGAAGTTGAGCAACTCTGTTCATTTAGCAAACTAATGGAATTTTGGCAACAGTAGTAAACTAATTAGTAAACTAATATTTTAGCAAACAGGTTAGCAAACTAATTTACCAAATACCTGTTTTAAATTGTAATCTTAAAAAAATGATTTAGACCTTAAGAAAAATATATATTCCAATAGTAATATCCAAGGTCATGATGAGAGGAAATTTTAAAAGAAAATTTTAATTTTGAGCTCTATTTGACTAAACTTTTATCTATTCTTTTTACACAAGTCCTAAGACTCAATTTCTAACTCTATGACTCTCATACCTTTAGTTTGAGTTTTGTCTTACATACTCTTGTTCTTTCTCATCTTGGATTTGTCTTGAGATACCTTTGAGTATTCTTCCTCCTTAGATGCAACTTCAAAGATTTTTTATGAATAAGAGAAAGAATCTACACATCACTTTAAAGTTGGGTTAGATAGATTTTGTTTGAGTTTTGTTATCATCAAAATCAATGCTCATTTTGAGCTACACGGGGTCAACAACTTTTTTAGTGATTCTTGAGCCTAAAATTAATAGAATTTCGAGTAGAATATGAATATAATTTTTACAAAGTTTTTACAGATTCAGAAAATAACGAAAAATAATAAAAATACGAGAGACAGAAACTAAACATGTGTAGAGTTGTGTATCCCCTCAAATTAAACATAATTACATGATCTATATGAACATATAAAATAAATTAAAAACAAGAAACATAGAATTAAACATTACATGGCATAGATCTTGAAAAGAAAATAAAAGAACTAACCTTGAAGAAATATAGCTAGAAAGAAAGAAAAACTAAAAGAATTTTGGCTATTCCTCTCTTTAATTTTTTTTTCCTTTTTTTTTTTTGTCTTCTCCTCCCCCTCCTCTTCTTTTTATTTTTTATCAGTGGGGTATTTATAGGGTTTTAGGAGAGAGGTGTGATAGGGTTTGGAGTCCTAGGGTGATAAAGTTCAGATAACTTAAACAACTAAGATTACAGAATTTGGGTGAGACAGAGATATGAATGAGGTATTTTAATCAATAGGAAGAGAAGGGAAGGGGAAGGCACCAATAGAAAGTAAGGAAGAGGCGTGTTAGGGTTTGGAGTCCTAGGTTGATAAGGTTTAGATAACTTAAATAACTAGGATTGAGGAAATTGGGTGAGACTGGGATATAGGTGAGGTATTCTAACCAATAGGAAGAGAGGGAAAATGGTGGCACCAATAGGGGGTGAGAAAGAGAGTGGGGCCAATGGGGGAGAGAGAGTTTGTATGGGAGAGGGATAAAGAAAAATATATTTTTTTATTTTAATTTTTTAAAAAATAAATTAAATGGGTCATATTTAAAATTCCTAACTAGGCTTTCTTAGGCCCATGGAGTCCAATTAAACTTAATTAGGTCTATTTAAGAATTACCCATATTAAATTTAAACAAAACAAAGATTTTATTTAAATTAAATTAATTTCTCAAAAAACATTTTTTTTTTCAAGATCATGCCACGGAATTAATAATTCAGCTCCATGCCTCCAATTATATCTTACAGTCATATAATTTTTCATCATCAGGTTTCCCACAGCCTTAATGCACATACTCATCACAAAATAAGGGTCTACATTTCTCTTTATGTGGATGACCTTTTGATTACAGGGAGCAGTTCAAAGCTTATTAATGAGTTCAAGCTAGATATGAAGCAGGCTTTTGAAATGACTGATCTTGGTCTAATGACGTATTTCCTTGGAATGCAGATTAAACAAGAAAAAGAAGAGGTTTTCATTTCCCAGAAGAAATACGCAAAGGAGATTCTCAAGAAATTCCGAAGGGAAGAGTGCAAAGAGATGAATACTCCTATGAACCAAAAGGAGAAACTAGGCAAAGATGATGGAGCTGAAAAAGTAGAGGAAACGTGTTTCAGAAGTTTCATTGGGTGCTTGATGTATCTTACAGCAATAAGGCCTGATATATTGTATGCTGTCAGTGTTTTGTCAAGGTTCATGCATTGTCCCAGTGAAGTGCATTTAAAGACAGCAAAAAGAGTTCTCAGGTACATCAAAGGAACCACTAACTATGGAGTCAAGTTTCAGAAAAGTCAAAACATAAAGTTGTCTGGATATTCTGATAGCAATTGGGGTGGTTCCTTGGATGACATGAAGAGTACTACAGGGTACTGTTTTAGTCTTGGCTCTGGAATTTTCTCATGGTGTTCAAAAAAATAGGATATTGTCACTCAATCTACTGCAGAAGCAGAGTTTGTGGCAGCTACAGCAGCAGTAAATCAAGTATTGTGGCTGAGGAAAATCTTGGTTGATTTGTATATGGAACAGACTAAAGGTACTGAAGTATTTGTGGATAACCAAGCTGCAATAGCTATTTCTCACAATCCCGTGTTTCATGGGAAAACAAAGCACTTCAATGTCAAGTTTTTCTTCTTGAGAGAGGTGCAAAAAGATGGAGATATAACTCTTGTCTACTACAAGACGGAAGAGCAGCTGGCTGATATATTTACAAAGCCTTTAGCAGTCAGCAAATTTGAGCTTCTCAGGCAAAAACTTGGAATTTGCAGTCCCTAAAGTAAGGAGGAGTGTTAGAATAATGCTTTTGGACTGCACGTAACCTTGTTTTACTAATTCAAAATTTGAATATTTCCTTGTCAATAATTAGTTCATATTATTTAGGAAACTGTTAGTCTTACTTGAGATTTTGTGGATCACGTAATCAGCTGCTAGGACTTAGAATTTTTATTGAATTTCTGTTATTCCAAGTTCTATTTATGTAAGCTTGATGAATCAAATAAAATATATCTTCTGCTGCTTTATTTCTTTGCTGCTATCTTCTATTATTCTCTTCCATATATACCAACAGGACCTGTTTTTAAGGTAACAGTCTGAAGTAGCAAAAGTTTTTTATGGCTTCACCGATTGATTGTGCAACTCTTTTCCATTATTGTATTTCTCCAGTATGGTTTTGTCACAAATTATTCAGCCAACAGTACTTAGCCTTATTGTGGATAAAATGCGATAGTTTAGCAATTGTTCCAATTTTAGAGACTATAAACTGGTAAGCAGATACGACTTATTAAATTGTTCTAAACTTTCATAATCAAAATTAGACTTATTAAAAGATGAGATTACTTACAGGGAACGTTGAAAGATGGACAAGAAATAGCTGTGAAGAGGCTCTTAAAGAATTCAACCCAAGGACTCAATGAGTTCAAGAATGAAGTAATGCACATTGCCAAACTTCAGCACCGGAATCTGGTGAAGCTTCTAGGATGCTGCATTGAATCAGAAGAGAAGATATTAATCTATGAGTTCATACCCAACAAAAGCTTGGATTTCTTTATTTTTGGTTTGAATCTTCCCAAGACCCTACATATTCAATTATTTTATTATTGTCCCAAACATGGATAGAGCATTTCTTTTCACTATTGTTTTGCCTCCTTTGAGGGACCAATGTTTGAATAAAGGCCTGAGGCATGTTTTAGAGGCAAGATCAGTTGGCAATACATGCATCAAGAGAAGGGAAAAGTTATAGTACCTAATTTGTCTTGGTTTATATTTTCCTTTGAAGCCAATTTGAAAATGTCTTGAAGAGCTTCAGGGTTTCTCTACTTTAGTGGAATAATAAAGCATACCTATCTGTTTTCACTGGAAATTCATCGAATTGTTAATCATGCGTAGCATTTTCTTTTCTCCTTTTCTTATCTTATGCACTTACAAATATAATAAGAAGGGTTAAAATATTGGACAGATCAAAGGCGGAGTATACTACTAGATTGGCCTAAGCGGCACCACATTATCAATGGGATTGCTCGTGGACTCCTTTATCTTCACCAAGATTCAAGGCTAAGAATAATTCATAGAGACCTAAAAGCTGAGAACATTTTATTGGATCGGGAAATGAGTCCAAAAATTTCAGACTTTGGCCTCACTAGAAGTTGTGGATGAAATTAAACCGAAGCCAATACAAATAAGGTAGTGGGAACATAGTGAGTGCCTTCTAAAATTGTATCCCATGTACGTTTATTTGTATTGTGTCTTAATTCCTATACCTCTATTTAATGTTTAGGAATTTTTTGCTGTGGTTACATGTCGCCGGAGTATGCAATGGATGGCCTTTACTCTGTAAAGTCCGATGTTTTTAGCTTTGGTATTCTAGTGCTAGAGATAGTGAGCGGGAAAAGGAATAGACGATTTAGTCATACAGATCATCTTCTTAACCTTCTTGGACATGTAAGCATCACATCAATAATTTCTTATCTCTACATGGTGAATCTGCTATGACAACTAGTCAATTTTTTAGGCATGGACACTACAAAAGGAAGGGAGGTCTATAGAAATGATCGATGCTTCGGTGAGAAATTCGTGTAATCTATCTGAAGTTATACGGTCAGTGCATGTGGGTCTACTTTGTGTGCAACAAAATCTAGCAGAAAGGCCTAGCATGTCAACAGTTGTTTTTATGTTGGGCAGTGAAGGTGCATTACCTAAGCCTAAGGAACCAGGATTCTTCACAGAAAGGGATCTCATAGAACTGAATTCCTCTTCAAGCTATTACAACTCCAGTTCAGCTAATGATCTCACTATTACACAACTAAGGGCACGATAAATAATGCATCACTAGAATTGAGCCTGCGTGTTTTGTGGAAGATGGGCAATCATTTAAAGGAAGGTGATGTTGTGGGACTTGTTACTTTCATTCTCTTAACAAAATTCAAAGCAGGCTCATCCAAATAGAGTGCTAATGCAAGTCTTATGAAGGCAACTGGTTTGTCATCTAGCCATATTTCCTACACCAAATAAGAGAATATTTGAGTTTTCTGTAGATCCTAAATTACAAAGCAACTGTTAGTAAAAATTGAACGATGCAACTATCAATTGTTGTAGTGAATAGAAAAACAAAATCTTAAGTTTGGGGCATACTATCATTTCCCCATCCGAGTTTAGTGAGCTTATGCTGTGGTAGTTATTTTTGTTCAACTTTCTTGATAAATATAGTAGAGTGTAGAATATAGTCTTTGAGGAATAATCTCACCTCCACTTTTTGGGTAGAGTGTTTAAAACATATAAAATCAAAGACTTCACACCTACATAATATAGGCTCTTGTATCTGTTGGGTATCTTTATGCCCTGATGCCAAACTGTTGAAAAATTGGGAGCAAGAGAAATAAAAAGCCCAAAACCAAAATGGACTTGAGTGAAGAAAACTTTTCATTAGCAAGTACTAAACAGTGATTTTACAAACCAAAGGAACACTCACTGCATATACACTTAATTTCTCTCGCTTACACCAGCACTCTAACATACACAAGACTTTCCCTCACCCACTCACTTGTGCACATAGCTCACGCTCACTTGGATACACATGCACACACACACACATAAGTGTTTTCACATTCTTCACTCTCGCACTTGTACGCAGCATGAAGACACAAAGCACATATTTATAGTTGATGTAGGATGGTAATGAGAAGCTCCAGATGCTTCTCTACAGTCGGCTAAGCTGGAGTCGGTGATGAAGCATTCTCCAAGCTTTTTTAAAGTCGGTCATGAAGCTTTAACAAAGATTCTTGTATGGCGGTGAGAAGCTTCTCCAAGCTACTGAATTTTTCTATACCTTGTCTTCTAGAAATGGTGAGGCAGTGTTGATATCTTCAATACTCCCCCTCAACACTGACTCTCTATAACTCCACTTTCATTCTCTTGCTTTTGAATTCCACGTTTATCTTGATCATAGTAGCCTTCAATATTGATGTAGTTAGCCATTATATATTGCAATATATCTTCAGGTTCTTTTTTTTGGCCATTATTGCGAAGTATCTTCTTAGTTCTTTCATGCATCATGTTAGCATAATTACAGCAATCAGCATGATTATAGGAGATTTGTGTAACATAATTACAGCAATCAGCATGATTATAGGAGATTTGTGTAGCATAATTATAGCAATTATTATTCTTGTCCAAATTAGTTCATATTCTCATGTATAAATAGATGTAATATCTCTGTAAATGAGACACAGACAAATACACAATCCTTTTCTTCATTACTTGTATTCTTTCTTCTAACATGGTATCAGAGCCATAAAACTTTTATTTCTAGTTTTTTGGGGTCTCTCTCGCTCTCTCTACAACCTGCTCGGTTCATTCTTTCATACCTATTATTATACCATTTTTTTTTCTCCTCATCTTGTTATCAATGGAGAAATCTGATATTTCAAAACCTATTGCAACAGTTCTGACTGGTTCCAACTATAATCTTTGGGTTCAAGGAATGAAAAGTTTTTTGATAGGTCGCAAGCTTTGGCGTATTGTTACCGGAGATATCACTACGCCGACAAGAGAGAACGATGAAACTGATGCAAAATTTGCTGACCGTCTTGAGGATTGGGATAGTAAAAATCATCAGATCATCACCTGGTTTCGCAATACCTCTGTCTCGTCCATCCACATCCAGTTTGCTAATTATGACTCTGCAAAAGAAATCAGGATTTTTGGCTAATCGATATCGCACCACCGGACTTGCCCACTATTATCGATTGTGGACTACTCTTCATAATCAAACAAGAAGCGAGTCAATCATGAATGATTTTCTTGCCCAGGTCCAACCTATTTGGAATCAAATATCTCAGGCCAAAATCAGTGAAGATCATCTTCATCTCATTCAAGTTCTAATGGCTCTTCGATCAGAATATGAGGCCGTTCGAGCGTCCCTGCTACATCGAAATCCACTCCCATCATTGGAAACTGCTATTCAAGAGATTATTTTTGAAGAGACTCGTCTCAGTTTGGATAAAACTCCTCAATTTGAAGCTGCTCTTGCAACTACTCGATCCTCACATCAGAAATCTGGCAATCAACTCTGTAAGAATTGTAATCAAATTGGTCATGCTTTTGCATATTGTCCTACCATAAAATGCAGATATTGTCATGGTTACGGTCATATTCTTGAACATTGTCCCACACGCCCTCCAAGATCAAAAGGAGGGCATTCTAAATTCAAGAATGTCTCAAAGCCTGGATCTTCCTCTGTCACACCTGTCTTTGCTCATCGAGGGCTCTACTGCCATCACCATGATTGATCTTGAGGCACTATTCAAACATGTTATCTCTTCTAATTCTCCTGCCATGTCTGCCACTCCGGGTAATTCTTATTGGCTTTTTGACTCTGCATGTTGTAATCATATGACCACTAATCTTAAATTCTTGTCTTCTGCAAAACCTGTATCTTCCTTACCACCAATCCATACTGCAAATGGTACTAAAATGAACATCACACATCGGTCATGTGTCTACCTCAAATCTTCATCTCCGACACCTATTATATCCCTAATTTGGCACTCAATCTTATTTCATTTGGTCGCCAGTGAAAAAGGACTAAATGTTATTTTTCTCACCATGGTGTCCAGTGCAGGATCCACAAACGGGACAGATTCTTGGGAGGGTCGCAGAGTGGGTCGATTATTTGAGCTTACATCTTTACATCTTTCTCGTAGATTTGTGTCTCAGCTACAATCCCTAATTCCTCCATTCACCAATGGCATCTTCGTCTTGGTCATGCTTCTACCAAGAAAATTCAACCTTTAATTTCTCGTGGATTATTAGGATCTACTAAGTTTGAGTCATTTAATTGTTTAAATTGTCACTTGCAAAACAACCTGCATTATCTTTTCCCATAATAATACTACTTGCACACTCCTTTTGGTTTCATACATTCAGACATTTGGGGACCTTCTCCTATTTCTTCAATAAATGGTTTTCGTTATTTTGTAATATTTATTGATGATTATTCTCGGTTTACTTGGATATATTTTTTGAAACATCGATCTGAGTTATCACAAATTTACATCACATTTGCAAAAATGATTAAAACTCAGTTCTCTTGTGACATTAAAATTCTCCGAACAGACAATGCCATGGAATATCGATTCTTCTTTGCTTGATTTCTTAGTCAACAAGGCACCGTTGTTCAACGTTCTTGTCCTCACACCTCTCAACAGAATGGGCGAGCCGACGCAAGCATCGCCATATTCTTGATTCTCAGACGTACTCTTCTTCTTTACGCCTCATGTACATAAAAATTTTGGGGAGAAGCAGCTTTTCATGCTGTTTATGTTATTAATCGTCTTCCTACCTTGGTTCTTCATAATTTATCTCCTTTTGAAAAGTTGTTTGGACAACCTCCTGACTATTCCATCCTTAAACCTTTTGGATGTGTTTCTTTTGTTCTTTTACAACCTCATGAACATACCAAATTAGAACCCCGTGCTCGTCTATGTTGTTTTCTTGGTTATGGCATTGAACACAAAGGGTATCGTTGTTGGGATCCTGTTTCTAATAAGTTACGCATCTCTCGTCATGTTACCTTTTGGGAAAATACTATGTTCTCTTCTCTTTCCAAATTTCATCACTCTGTCATCGACTCTCTATTTTTCACTCCTCCAAAGAGTCGTTTCCAAGTCTGATCCAGTGATTGTGATGTGCTCAATATTAGCCCAACTACACCGCCTGTTGAATCAAGACCAGTTGTTGATCCAGTACCTGCGCCTGCATCTCCTCCTAGCACTACTCTTCGTCGTTCTACCCGTGTAAGAGAAACTCCTCATTATCTTTCTGATTTTCATTGTTACTCTACTATTGCAACCCTTCATGAGCCTCATTCTTATCGTGAGGCAAGTACTGACCCTCTTTGGCAGCAAGCTATGACTGATGAACTTCAGGCTTTAGAGAAAACTCATACTTGGGATTTAGTTGATCTTCCACCAAACAAGACTCCTATTGGTTGCAAATGGATTTACAAAATCAAGACCCGTTCTGATGGAACTATTGAACGCTACAAAGCTCGCTTAGTAGCCAAAGGGTACACTCAAGAGTATGGTATCGACTATGAGGAAACTTTTGCTCCAGTGGCCCGATTAACATCTATTCGCAGTCTCTTAGCTATTGCTGCAGTTCGTAAATGGAAACTTTTCCAGATGGATGTTAAAAATGCTTTTCTTCATGGTGATTTAACAGAAGAGGTTTATATGCATCCTCCTCCTGGTTATCATTCTCCTCATAAGGTTTGCAAACTTCGGCGAGCCTTATATGGATTAAAACAAGCTCCCAGGGCCTGGTTTGCCAAATTTAGTTCCACTCTTGCTCAACTTGGTTTTCTCTCTAGTCCACATGATTCTGCATTATTCACTCGTCGAACTGACAGTGGTATTGTTCTTCTGCTGCTTTATGTTGATGATATGATAATAACAGGAGATGATTCATCTGGTATTTTAGAGTTACAACATTATCTCAATCAACATTTTGAAATGAAAGACCTGGGTTCTCTCAGCTATTTTTTGGGCCTTGAAGTTTCTCAAAATTCTGATGGCTATTATCTATCTCAAGCCAAGTATGCATCCGACTTACTTTCTCGGCGCAGCATCATCGATAGCAAAACAGTATCAACCCCATTGGAGCTCAATTGCAAACTTACACCTCTTGATGGCACTCCTCTTGATGATCCTACTTTATATCGACAGCTTGTCGGGAGTCTTGTTTATCTCACAGTTACTCGACCTGATATTTCATATGCTGTTCATCTGGTCAGCCAGTTTATGTCTGCTCCTCGCTCAACTCATTTCTCTGCAGTACTTCGAATCCTTCGTTATATCAAAGGCACTCTTTTTCATGGTTTGCACTTTTCCGCTACCTCCTCCCTAGTATTATCCGCTACTCGATCTTGATTGGCTGGTGATCCGGCGGATCGTCGCTCTACAACCAGTTATTGTTTCTTCTTGGATAATTCTCTTATCTCTTGGCGTAGCAAAAAGCAAACTGTTGTTGCACGTTCTAGCACAGAATCTGAATATCGTGCTCTTGCTGATGCTACATCTGAATTACTTTGGTTACGGTGGTTATTAACTGATTTGGGTGTCACTCATTCTTCTGCCACAATACTTCATTGCGATAATAGAAGTGCCATACAGATTTCTCATAATGATGTATTTCATGAGCGTACCAAACACATCGAAATTGATTGTCATTTTGTACGTCATCATGTTGCTCATGGCACCATATGTTTGATTCCTATCTCCTCTGTCACCAAACCGATATATTCACCAAAACGCATCCTCCCGCCGCTTTGGGATCTCTTAAGCAAACTCAAGTTGGCACTGTGCTACCACCTTGAGTTTGAGGGGGTGTTAGCATAATTACAAAGAATCGGCATGATTATAGGAGATTTGTGTAACATAATTACAAAGAATCAACATGATTATAGGAGATTTGTGTAGCATAATTATAGCAATTATTATTCTTGTCCAAATTAGTTCATATTCTCATGTATAAATAGATGTAATATCTCTGTAAATGAGACACAGACAAATACACAATCCTTTTCTTCATTACTTGTATTCTTTCTTCTAACACATCATACGCTTATTTGACTCCTTAATTGTATTCTTTGATTTTAAATTGTCTTTGTAAGAATTTTTTTGGTAATTAATATGTGTGACTTTATAGGTAGAGAGAGGACTATATATATATATGACCCAATATTAATTGATATTTACTTTAATTAATACAAATCCTAGTTATACAGGGATTACTTTAATTAACTTAAATCCTAATTCTAATTAATACAAATCCTTATACAATTAGAATTAGGATTTACGTTATTTAAAATAATCCATGTATAATTAGGATTTGTATTAATTAAAGTAAATATCAATTAATATTGGGTCATATATATATATAGTCCTCTCTCTACCTATAAAGTCACACATATTTTCTTTCATAAAGTCAGAGATATTAGAGTCATCTCAAGAAAATCTTCTATTACTAAAGTTTTATGTATGTGAATTAAGAATGGTCAAGAGGGAGAAATTAGTTTATTAAATCAAAGGGTCTTTCTCAATTATTACCATGGCTCAATTAAAACTCCACATCAGGTACGCTTTCTAAATTTATAAGAATTTATTTATTCAAGATCCATTATTAGGATGATAGTTGAATCTTACGTTTATGATTCACATTATGTTTATGATTGCTATGATATATTAATAATTTATTTTACATGTGGTATCAGAGCCTTAGGTTTTGAACAATTAAATTTCTCTATTAAATTTATGATGATGAATATAATGTTGAAGTTCTTACTTGTTATTAGATATAGCTAGAATTAAAGTGTAGATCGTGAAAGTTTTATGATTAATGTTAATGATTAAAATAATTATAATAATATTTTTATTAAATTTTGACCCAATTAAGTTTTGGGCATGAGGATTATTAACACGATGAAAAATCGTATTATAAAGAGATTTAAGTTTGAGATCATATTTTCTCAAAAGAAAGAAATTAAAAGAAATAAAAAAAATTATATATCAAAGTGGCTTAATTGTTTTGGCCATAAATTTCAAACTATGTGAAAACATGTTTGTGATGAAAGATGCTTAAAATTAATTAATTAATTAATTACTAAATTCAAGTTTTTGCCAAAATTTAAATAGGCTATGAAAGTTCAACATAATGAAGAAAACGTGTTGGAAAGAATAATTCTTTTGGGAACATGTTCTCCCGAAAGCAAGAAAAGTGAAAAAAAAAATTTATATTTCCTACCCAATCTAATTAAGATTTGTAATTAAACCTAATGAATGAATAAATATTAGGTTTATTAAAATACTTAATTTATATACATGCCTTATGATATTTGTTTTAGTTCACCAAAGTGACCAAACTAAAATAAAATAAAATTAATAGTTTGTTAGTCACCAGAGTGGCCAAACTGTGAATGATATTTATAGGCATATAAAATTATCAGTTATCCATAATAATAGATGCCTATGATGAAAATTGGATTAATTAATACCCACTAATCATCAGAACTTAAAAATTTTACCCAAAGGTAAATCAATTATTCTATGAATAGTGAGAATTATGAAGACAATAATATTTTATCAAATATATATTGGATGTCCAAAGACAACATGCATATATTATGTAAGTTAATTATTGTCTAATCAAGTTTAAAGATATTTAATTTAGGATAGTATATTATAGTATCTACCCAAATGAGAACTATAGTATACTGTAACTATTAAAGTTATCTGAATCTATTTTGAGCATATAAATATCATATTGCAGCTTTTTCTCATCATTCACAAGCTTAATCTGTTATTGTTTTAATGGATTGAACTTCTTTGAATGGTGTGAGTAAGTCAAGTTCCTTTTAGGTGTCTTGGACCTTGATTTGACATTATTGAAAGACAAACTCGTTGCTATTATGAATACAAGCAGTGAGAAAGAGAAGTTATACCATAAGCAATAGGAATTGGTAAACAAATTGAGCCTTATGTTTTTGCGAATGACTATTGCCAATAACATTAAGACTATAATTCTACAAACTAAAAATACAAAAGAATACCTTAAACTTAAGAACCTAAATTTATGAAAGATATGTTCCATTCTGAAGCTAAGTCACTCACTGGTACTCTAATAGCATAACTCATGACCATGAAGTATGATGGATTAAAGAGTATGCAAGAGCACATTATTTAAACAAGTGATATTGCGGCAAAACTAGAAACCCTAAGGATGACAGTTGATGATTCTTTCTCGGTGTAGTGCAATCTAAACTCATTATCTCTTGAATATGGGTCATTTCAAATTAATTACAATACTATTAAGAATAAGTGAAATGGTAATGAATTGGCCAGTAAGCTAGTTAAGGAGGAAATAAGAATAAAAAATCAAAGGACTCATTCTGTCAACATTATGGGTCAAGAAGCTAATAAAGGACTTAAAGTTAGAACCTACAAGTTTAAGAAAAAAGAAAAAAAGAAAGGATCTTTAAATGTTACTCAATATGAGTAAAATGAATAAATAGTAGATAAGTGTTGCTTCTGTATGAGAGTAGGACACTATCAGAAAGATTGCCTTAAAAAAAATAAAGCTTGATTTGAAAAGAAAGGTAACCTTTATGCTTATGTATGTTTCAAATCAAAATTATTTGAAGTTCCTAATAATACTTGGTGGTTTGATTTTGGTGCTACTATTTATGTCTCCAATGTGATGAAAGGATTCCTTACAGTCTAAATTGAAAACCCAATCATGATTTCCTATTTATGGGGAACCATATGAAGGCTCCAATTGAAGGCATAGAGACTTACCGTTTGGTATAAGATAATGGCTATCAACTGGACCTATTACAAACTTTCTATGTGCCTTCAATTTCTAGGAATGTCATTTTTTGTTTCGAAACTTGATGAATTTGGGTTTAATGTTAAATTCAGGCATGGATGTTTCAATTTATTTAATAATAATGATAATTCCATTTTGTTTCTGGAATCCTTACTGATGATTTATGTATACTAAAACTTGATAATTTTATTGAATCCTTGCCTATCACTTATAGCAATATTAGAATTAAGCATAGTAGATTGAATGAGAATTCTATTTTCTTATGGCATAAGCGTTTAGGTCACATATTCAAAGAAAGATTAGAAAGGTCAATAGAAAAAGGGATTCGATCAAGTTTAGATATTACTAATCTTAATGTGTGTGGATTGCATTAAGAAAAAGCAAACCAAACACGATAAGAAAAAAGCCATACAAATCAATAAGGTTCTTGAAATAATACACACCAACATATGCAGGCCCTTTGATGCTCTATCTTTTAACGAAAAAAATGCTCTATCTTTCTAGGTAAACCACACAAAGCCACCCTTTAGAAGCTATCCTATGAAGAACTAACAAATGTGAACCACAAAAAAAAAAAAAAAACCATTAAGAATATCTCAAAGAGAAAAGAGATTGGCAATTGCTGATTATTATGTGGTTTACCTGGAAGAGTTAGATTTTGATATAAAGAATCAATAAAGATTTAGTTTTATTTTCAAAAGCCATAGGAAATTACAGAGTTTGTTGGTTAAAAGCCATGAAAGATGAGCTAAAATCCTTGGAACAAAATAACGTATAAGATCTTATCAAATTGTCTAAAGTATCTAAACGAGTTGGGGGTAAATGGGTCTTTAAGACCAAGCACAACTCGAATGGCAATATCAAATGATTAAAATACCGACTTATTATAAAGAGTTATACTCATAAAGATGGTGTTTACTATAAAAGGACTTTCTTACTAGTCTAAAAGAAAGACTCATTAAAAATTATTAAGGCATTGGTGACTCATTATTATTAGAGTTACACCAAATTGATGTAAAAATTGCCTTTCTAAATATAGAACTTAAAGAGAAAGTTTATATGGACCAACCTAAAGGTTCAAAAAAGCCATATGGTGTGTAAACTTAAGAAATCAATATATAGACTTAAGTAATCTTTCTACCAATGGTACATTAAGTTCATTGATACCATAAAGTCTTTTGATTTAAAGAAAAAGTTATTAATTGATGTATATATCTTAAGATCAGTGGGGGTATGTTTATTTTCTTAATTATGTATGTTGATGATATGTTACTTGGTGCAAATGATTTGGGCATATTATGTGAGATTAAAGATTTTCTCTCAAAGAATTTTGAAATAAAAGATATAGAAAAGGCATCCTTTGTGATTGAAATAGAAATTTTCTATGATAGATCACAAGAACTATTAGGATTGTTCATAAAATCTATATTGATAGAAGTTTAGAGAGATCTATGCATAAATATTCAGTAGGAATTGTTCCCATATAAAAAGGGAACAAATTTAGTCTCAATCAATGTGCAAAGAATGATGTGAAATATAAAGAAATGGAATCAATTCCTTATGCTTTAGTTGTAGGCAATTTAATGTACGCTTATACTTGCACAATTCCTTATCTTGAAATTGATCACTAGAAAGCTGCAAATAAAGTTTTATGGTACCTATAATGAACTAAAGATTTCATGCTCACTTATAGAAGATGCAATCATTTAGAAGTGGTTAGATATTCAGATTCGGATTTTGCTGAATGTGTTGACAATAAAATTCTATTTTGGCTACCTGTTCCTATTAGCTGAAGGAACAATATTATGGAAAAATACCAAAATAGACTATCATTGTTTTATCCATTATCAAAGCAGAATTTGTACCATGTTTTGAAGTTATAATTCATGCATTATGGATGCAAAATTTTATCTCAGAACTTGAGGTAGTCGACACCATTAGCAAGCCACTGAGAATTTATTATGATAATTCCATAGTAGTATTTTCTCAATAAACGACAAATATGCCAAAGATATCAAGCATATGGAATTAAAGTATTCTATCGTTAAGGAGAAAGTTCAAAAATAAAGAGTATCTATTGAGCATAATAGTATTGATCTCATGATAGCAAATTCATTAATTAAGGGTTCACAACCTAAGACATTTAAAGAATATTTTCTTATGATGGGTCTTGGTTATATTAACGTAAAATGTATTGGCTTTGATACTCTAAGCTCAATGATCTGTTTCTGATATACATTAAATTATTTCCTATTTCTCATTATTATGTGCACACAATATCTCGAGTGAATGATAACAGAAAAAATCTTTTCAAGATATTATTGTGGACCATGATGTGATATACATATATCTATTATGTACCTACTATGATAAGTTGTTAGTGTTGTGGTATATGAAAGGAAGTATGTAATTAAACAATGTACAGCTGCTATAACCTACACTTAGTAATTTATTGTAGGAAGGTAATTATAAAGTACATTATAGAAAGGATTTGTTTATTCTATGCACGCCTAATATTTGTGTTATTAAAGTTTACATCACTTAATTATTGTGCCAAGTAGGAGAATGTAAGATTTTGCCTGGTAATTAATATTACCATATGGGCCAAAATCAATCCTTTTAATGTGATCCAATATTAATTGATATTTACTTTAATTAATACAAATCATAATTATACAAAGATTACTTTAATTAAAGTAAATCCTAATTCTAATTGTATAAGAATACTTAATAGATGTACCAGATTAAGTCTTGGTGTGTGTGTGTGTGTGTGTGTGTGTGTGTGTGTGTGTGTGTATATATATATATATATATATATATATATAAGCTGGTCCTCTCTCTACCTGGTCCTCTCTCTACCTATAAGGTCACAGACATTCTCTTTCATAAAGTTAAAGATATTAGGGTCATCTCAAGAAAGTCTTCCATCACTATAGTCTTATATGTGTGAATCAAGAATGGTCAAGAGGGATAAATTAGTTTATTAAATCAAAAGATCTCTATCAATTATTACCATGGCTCAATTAAAACTCTGCATCAAGTTCGCTTTCTAGATCTATGAGAATTTATTTGTTCAAGATCCATTATTAGGGTGATAGTCGAATCTTGCTTTTATAATTCACATTATGTTTATGATTGTTATGATATATTAAAAATTTATTTTACAGTCTTCCCAATTTGGAATTTCTTTTTGTTCTTGTACTATTGCCATTTCATCCACTTCAGCATGCATTTACCTTTGTTTCATAACTTCATCTCCAATTTCTTCTTTACTTGTAGACCATAAAAGCTCCTCCACTGAACTAGGATTATGCTGCACTTCTTCTCTACATTCTTCTTTCAATGCTTCTTTCTCCCCTTCACGATTAAATTCTCCAATTGACGTCAATGCAAAAGTGAATTCCTTATCTTCTTCCATAAACAAACTTAGAGCTACCTCATCAATACTTGGACTTGAATTCAGCTGATGAATTTTTACTTCATCAAAGTCAATTTCTTCTTCTAATGGAACTTCTTCAAAGAAGTTTGTTGCTATCAAGTCCCATTCTTTTTCACTTTCAACTAACTTCGTTGTAGTGAAAGATCTTCCATGTCCCATTCTTCCTCACTGTCATATTGCACTTCATAACTTCTTGAACTAACTACATTTCCTTGTATTGATTTCTTATTGAACTAACCTTGTCCTATGGTAGTGAGTGCAATCTCCTCCTACAATTCCACACTATTGAATTTTGTAGTCTCTTCTAATTGTGTGGACTCACCAACATTGTGTAGCTTTACAATGGCACAAGTAGCATGAAAATCCCATTCTTTTTCAATTTCAACTTTAGGTTGTGAGATTATCACAATGTTCCCTTTTGCCCTTTTATGCCAGTAATCTCAAGCATAGTGGCCTCTTTTGCCACACACATAACACTGGTTATTATTGTAACAATTTGTCCTATTCTCTGTCTAATTGTGGTTGTGTTGGTAGTGGTGAGCTCCCCCTTGTTGCCAACTCCTTCTTGGTTGATGACTCTACCATCCTTCTTGTTTTGAACTTTTCCCAATTCTTCATCTCACAACTTTTGGATCCTTCTCCTTGCTCTTCTTTGTACTAAAGAAAGCCTTTTCATTCTCTTTAACTGAGACTTTAGACATTTGATTGTCTGGAGCCTCCTGATTAGCTAAAATATTTTCTAACTCATTCAAATTTAGCTCTTTAGCCCATCCATGGGTTGCTGCGACAAGAGCATTGAACTCGGGGAGCAATCCATGGATTATAATTCTTCTCATTTTGGTCTCAGCAACTGCCACCCCCCCAACCCCTTCTTTTATTATTTTTTTTTTTTGGTTTTAAATTGCTATTTGTGAAAAATAGAAAATTTCCCTTAAAATTTAATATTTTCCTTCCTTAAAATTTAATATTTACCCCTTAAATTTTGACTTAAATAAAAAAGACCAAATATTTAATTTGTGTCCTCTTTGTTAGAAAAAGTTAAACAAGTGAAGGATAAAAGAATTCAATTCAATTGTAGGATTTGAGAATAAGATGAATAATTTTGTATTTGTGTTTTTTTTTTCTTTTAAATTCTCAAATAAAAAAATTATTGTGGTTTTATGTATTTTTATAAGTATCAAAATCTATTTTATAAATTAATTTTCCATACTCTCAATTTTAATTTTTGTTGTTAATATAATAAATATAAAAAATTGATAATTTGTATCATAATTTTTTTTAAAGTTTTGTTAATTTTAATAATTAGGTAACTTGTTGGAATTATCATTGGCCCTTGAAATTGTTAAAGGTCATATTTAAATTCATCTTATTGTGATTCTTATATATGAGTTTTCTCAAATCTTACTTTAATTCATTGCAATTGAGTAAAATATTGTTGTTATATTTGGTTCCTAGAATTATTAAAATCATGATATTGTAAGTTTTTTTGTGTTAATTTTTTTATTTAGATTTTTCCTCATTATACTAATAAAAAAAATACCAAATAAGAGTTATATAGAATTTAATTGAATTTCATATCTTAATATTGATTTTGATTGCTATAATGCTTATTGAAATAAAATAGAAAAAAATAATCATTCTAATGTTGATTCGAGCAGGTCTTTATGCAATTTTTTCTATAATAGTTTGCCCCTTAATTTCAAATCTTGACTTCGCCCCTGGATATAATATATATTATATCACAAAAGATGTGCTTATAGCATGGCTAAAATATGGCAATTTGTAACTAAACTCACAATAGGTTTACAGCATGACTATGAATAAAAAAGACATTAATAATTAGGATGGAAGAAAAAAAAATGTTGAAAAGATACATACTCAGTTAGGAATTCTCATCATATCCAGTATTGGGGTTATTTCCAGCAAGAATAAGAGAAATTTCTAATCCACGGTTGAACGCTTGGTTGAACATGAACTTGGATTGGAATGATGATACAAATGGGAACCACAACTGGAATAAAGTTGAGGATTCCCATCCCGGCATCATATAGATGGGCAATTGAGTAGATGGATTTCCACTATCCTAACTTCTTCATCAAAGGCTCCCATGCAGCAGCAATTTGAAATAAGAAAAGATTCTAATATTAAACTGTGTATGTGACAAATAAAAGTACACGGGAGATATAATATTGAGGCATTAGTTAGACTATGCATTCTTTCTCACTTTCTACTCACTAAACCAATTTTTGAATTTTGGTCATCTTATGATGCTTGACATAGCTCCTACAGAGTGAATTTATGCTCAATCGAGAGTGATTTGATTGCTCAATATTGCTTCTCAATTATGAACTACAGAGGAAGAGCACTCACGGTCCCTTCGGTTGCACAGATGGACCAACAATCAATGTATTTTGAGCCCTGCCCTTCTGCAGGATTCTAGAATCATCTGGACCTATATAACAAGAAAATCATACTTTACACAAAGATCTAGACTAATTGCATCAACATATATACTCAAATCAATAATATTATTGAAACAATCCCTCAAAATTTTTTACACATTTGATATTTTTTTTTCTGACACATGTTCTGAATCAAAGTCAACATCGGTTAGTGGTCTTGGATGTCAAGTTTAGAAACAATTCAAGTAAGGTTAGAAGAAATAGTGTAACTCAAACAAAGTGGTGGGAGTTCAAAAGAGTAAAGCAAGTGAAGTTCAAAAATGAGCTTCTCGAGTCTGAAGCATG
Organism: Hevea brasiliensis; assembly: GCF_030052815.1. Classification (NCBI taxonomy): domain Eukaryota; kingdom Viridiplantae; phylum Streptophyta; class Magnoliopsida; order Malpighiales; family Euphorbiaceae; genus Hevea; species Hevea brasiliensis. Next base: position 16,634,718 of record NC_079496.1, on the reverse strand, counting down.
AAAGCTAGATATGGAGGCCAATGGTATGTAGATACAGATGGCATCAAATATTAGAGAAGTAGCTAGAAAAGTACTTAGAGAGTCTAGAGGATATGGACCACCCTCAACAGAGAGATGGTGGTGGAATGAGGAAGTACAAAAGGCAGTGAAGAGAAAAAGAGAATGGTATAAGAAATTACCTAAGTGTGATAATAATGAGGTATATAAACAGTATAAGATAGCAAAGAAAGAGATAAAAAAAGGCAGTTAGTCAAGAAAGAGCGTAGACCTTTGAAAAGTTATATGAGAAACTTAGAACTAAAAAAAAAAAAAAAGAGAAAGATATTTATAGATTAGTAAGGAGGAGAGAAAAGAAATGTCAAGATCTCAATCAAGTTAGGTGCATTAAGGATAAAGAAGAAAAAGTGTTGGTAAAAGATGAGGACATTAAAGAAAGATGGATAAATTATTTTGATGATCTCTTTAATAATAGTTAAAATGGTAATTGCATGAATATAGACTATAGAGAAATAGAAAAGAATGTGAATTATACTAGAAGGATTAGATCTTTAAAAGTAAAGGAAGCACTTAAGAGAATGAAAGTGGGTAAAGCCTGTGGACCCGATGGAACACCAATTGAAGTGTGAAAGTGTTTGGGAGATATGGGAGTGGCATAGTTAACTAAATTGTTTAATAAGATTATAAAATCAAAAAAAAATGCCTGATGAATGGATGAGGAGTATTTTAGTATCCATTTTTAAAAATAAGAGAAACATACAGAGTTACTCAAACTATAGGGAAATTAAACTCATGAGCCATACTATGAAGTTGTGGGAGAGAGTTGTGGAACATCGACTACATCATGATACTTCTATCTCCCCTAATCAATTTGGCTTTATGCCTGGTCATTCAACTATGAAAGTGATCTTTCTTATTAGAAGCTTGATGGAGAAATATAGAGATGTGAAGAAAGATCTGCACATGGTTTTTATCGATTTGGAGAAGGCTTATGATAATGTTCCAAGAGATGTCTTATGGAGAGTGTTAGAAAAAAAGAGGGTATCTATTAGGTACATACAAGTGTTGAAAGATATGTATGAAGGAACCACTACTATTGTGCACACAGTAGGAGGGGACACAAGAGATTTTCCTATTTTAGTTGGATTACACCAAGGTTCAGCTGTAAGCCCTTACTTTTTTATATTAGTTTTAGATGAATTGACGAAACATATACAAGAGAGTATCCCTTAATGCATGATGTTTGCAAATGATATAGTTCTGATAGATGAGACACGAGAAGGAGTCAATAGAAAGCTAGAGCTTTGGATAAATACTCTAGAGTCAAAGGGTTTTAAGTTAAGTAGAATGAAGACAGAATACATGCATTGCAAGTTCAATGAAGGCTGAATTGGTGATAGGGAAAGAGTTAGTTTGGATGGAGTGGTACCATCCCAAAGCAATCACTTTAAATATCTCGGCTCAGTCCTTTAAGTAAATAAGGGATGTGAGGAGGATGTTAGTCATAGGATTAAAGCCGGATGGTTGAACTGTAGATGTGCCACGGGAGTTCTATATGATCACAAAATTCCCAATAAGTTGAAAGGAAAAATTTACCGTACAGTCATACGACCGGCCATGTTATATGGTAGTGAGTGTTGAGCACTAAAAGAGTCGTATGTATCTAAGATAAGAGTTGCGGAGATGAGAATGTTAAGGTAGATAAGTAGCCATACTAGGCTAGCTAAAGTTCGTAATGAGAGTATTAGAGAAAAGGTAGGAGTGGTGCCAATTGAGGATAAGTTGAGAGAAGGAAGATTGAGGTGATTTGATCATGTGAAGCATAGACATACAGAGGCTCTAGTTAGACAAGTAGAGCACATTAGGTTAGAGGATAGAAAGAAAAGAAGGGTTAGACCTAAACAAATTTGGAGAAGAGTAGTACAACATAACCTAGAAGCATTACACATTTCCGAGGATTTAACCCAAAATCGTTTAAAGTGAAGAAATATAGCCGATCTCAAATTTTTGAGATAAAAACTTAGTTGAGTTGAGTACATGTTTTGAATCAATTAGTAGTGAAAATCATATGCCTTTGCAGTAGTGTTTCACAGAAAACGAAAATTCCATCTTAGTTTTGCATGCTTGAACATAGCATCTTCTTGGTTATATCAACAAGGATTCTAATCCTGTATATGGCAGAACTGCATGAGTAGTTCATATATTTTCAATGTTGCAGAATATGCTTCAGTTTAGGCAATTACTATAAAAATACAATATTTACCTAATCTAGTATTGATATATAAGGTAAATTTTTTGATTGATTATAACTTGTAATATATTTAAAGAAATTTAACCAAACTATTTAAGAAAAATTTTGATTAATTATAATTATTAAGGAAACTTGATTAAAAAATTAATGAAAAATATTTTAATTACTTATTATTATAATATAACTATAAGTAAGGAAATAATATAACAATAAATATGATTTATTATTTATAAAAAAAATTATAAATTAAATATTATTACTAAAATTGTAAAATAAATAATTATAAATAATATATTATTAATTAATAATATTATAATGATAACTGAACCAATTTGTATGAATATCCACTTATTGAAAAAGGTATCTAATTTAAGCATTGTAGTAGCTGGGAGTCCTGTTCAAAATTTCTCCTTTTAATTGCAGACATTGAAGTGCTCAGTCTCAGAAGCCCCGTGTCATCATGAATGTTCTCATATTATATATCAGACACTTATTACTACCAATTTCCAGTTGTGAATCAATTGTGATGTGCTAATTATTTGTTAGGAAACTTTTGGCATGTCATTATTGGATGTGTTCATATTATATCATGAGAATAAAGTAGGATAGTAAATTTTTATGTTTGGGACACCGGAAGGTGAATTGCTAGTAAATAATAAGCCCAGTTTGATTTTATTCTAGTTGTTGCACTTTCCAACATATATTTTCACCGATGGTTTTGATGGAGCGAAGTAAGATTTTTTTTAATGTAAAATAAGGTATCAAAACCTCCACAACTCATTATTTTAGTGAATTAAAAAAAGTAAAGACTTTACCTCCCTTAAAAACCTTTCTTCCAAATGAACTTAATACCTTAAAAACCCATACCTTACCTTTAAAATCCCATCCCAAACATAGTATCAGGGGTGTGCAATCGGTGATTCAATTTTATTTCAAACCGATTTACAATAACTGAAAATTAAAATATAAAAATTTTAAGAGCCAAACCGAAATATGGATAAAACCGAATTGAAAATTTTTGATTTGGTTCACTGGTTTTGATATTCTCTTCCTTGGTTACACAGAGTAATCCACATTCACTTAGTGCCACTAACAAGAATATAAACTATTTCTTTTTTTTTTTTTTACAAAACATATAAGAATTCCATTTATCAAATTCTGAGTAATATAAACAATCAAGGACTGGATCATGAACAAATAAACAAGCAGATATTTAAAGTGGTTCAAAATTCCAAGGACGAGTTGCGAATGAACAAACGCAAAGGCAAGAACCACAGATTCCATTGAAGGAACAGGCTGTACTAGCTACAGGGCTCCAATTTAAGAAAATCACCTTCTACGAATAAGCTTTGCACACTAAACATAGATTCAACAAAAAGAAAATCTCCACCCTAGATGGAGAAGACATAAATCTTCAAAATGAGGTAGAAAACCGATAGATCTAACGACAACTATATAAGAAATCACATAAAAAAACACAAGATCTGAAGATTATTTCAAGAAAAAACACAAAAAACTAAAAGAACAAAGAAAATCAAAGAAAAAAAAAGACCAAAACACTAAGAAAGGAAGAAGAAAAGAAGGAAAAGTTAACATGGAGGGAGAGCCCCGGGCGCGGGGGGCGCCCGGGGTTTGGGGGGGTGGGGGTGGTTGGGGTGGGTGGAGAAAGAGGGGGTGGGGGTTGGTGTTGGTGGGGTGTGGTGTGGTGTGCCGGTCAAAAATGGTTGCCGATAACCCCAGTAAGTTCCAGGAGCGGTGGAGAGAGAGAGAGAGAGAGAGAGAGAGAGAGAGAAGGTTTTGGCTAAAAACTATTTCTATTTAAAAAAAAAAAAAAACGAATGAGGCTAGAGCAGAGAAGATTTGCTAAAAGAAGATCTGTTGAAGGTCATAACGAAACCAACAGATGAGCGAATCTAGTAAAACTATCGCAAACCACATCCGTGCAAACCAAAGGCCGAAGCAGGAAGCCAGTGCCAAGATTGAGAGTGAGAGTCGAGCAATAAGGACTCGAGGAGCGACGAGAACTTGAGGAGAAGCGATGAGGACAGCGATGATGATGATTAAAAAACTACCAACGGTCGACGAGGATCGAGAAAGGTAATCAAAATCAAATAAAAACCAAATTAAATCGGTTTGATTTGATTTTCGGCCATACCCGAATTACGCTCATCCTTAAATGCTTTTCCAATGAGTGTGATTTGAAATTAACTATATTAAATTGAGATAATTGCCAAAAAAAAATTCAATACTTTTTAAATTTTTACAACTCTATTCTATATAAACGTTGCTAATTAAATCTTAAATTTTTTTATCTTTACCAATTCTACTATACTATTAATAAAACTTCTATCTCATTAATAGAGACACCACATTAACTGCTATATTAGATATCACGTCATGCCAACAATACCGTATGATTGGTAAAAATTGAAAAGTATAGAGTTTAATTAGCTATTTAATTAGTATAAGATATAATTACAAAAAAAAAATGAATGTACAAGGTATTATGATAGTTTTTTTTTCTAAAATTATTGAATTTTAAAATATAAATTATTAATTATAAATATATTTTATGTAGATAATTTTTACGGGTACTTTATATGTTGTTGTCCCTAACATAATCTAATAATTAAAAAATAAATTTTCCTTAAATATTTACTATAAAAGTTATTTATAATTAATTAAAATATATACGGCAACAATAAAAACAAGTCTCCAAAAATTAGTTAAAATTGATTATATGGATCATTTTTCACCATTTAATTATGTTTGAAATCAATTTCGTATTAATATTCAAAGGTTATAAATTTTTTGATATTACTTCCTTTAATGTTATTTTAGGTATCTTTCTTTCTATTCTCATTTTTAGCACTACTTTACTATATTTTTATGCTAAAACATTTTTAGATCAATCAAATTAATCCAAATAGAATTGCTAATTTTAGGTCAATGAAATTAATGTAAATTAAATTGTTAATTAATTCTCAATTTTAAAAATAATTTGAAATTTTGTATAAATTAAAATGAATTGGGAAAATTGCCAAAAAAACAACTTTGCACCTAAAAATTTTTCAAAATTATACTCATATTAAGAAATCATCAATTTACCAATTGTATCCTATCGTGGAGTAACGTGATATCTAACATGGCATCTCCGTAGCATCTGATGTAGCGTCTCCATTAGTGAGATAATAATTTTGTTAATAGTAAGGTAGAATTGATAATAATTAAAAAGTTTAAGATTTAATTGATAATTTTTATAGTATAAAATATAATTATAAAAATTTTAAAAATACATGATTTTCTTTAACAGTTATCCCTATTAAATTTTAAGTTTGTGCTTGGAAATTTTTTTTTTCCTGGTGAGAAAGTCTACTAAATCTAACCCAAGGTTTGCGTAATTGGTTTGGCCATTAAACTATTGCCAGAAAGCCGATCGGGCACTTAAAATTAAAATTAAAATTTTGTTACCTAATCAATCAAATTCAGAAAATCATGATTTGTGATGTGATTTGTTATTATTATTATTATTATTATTATTATTATTATTATTATTATTTTAACAAGTGATGTGATCTATTAATATTTGAATGATGTGTTAGTTATTAATTATTAATTGAATGTGTGTATTCAAACGACTCAATGTAAACACCATTTTCTATTGCTGGTACAAGTTTGCCCAAAGTTGATATCATCTAATTGTAATATAGAAAGTTAAAAACAAAATAGTCTGTATAGAAATCTACAACAAAGAGTTTTCAAGTTGAAGAGCCTATTCGAATTATATGGTTTGAGTCCGTCCCTGAACTGATAGAAACATGATGAGAAGCACAAAGCATCAATGGAAAACCTTACTCTTCTACCTTTTTGCTTCTTTCTTAACCTCCATCTTCGTAACACCAGAGGCAATAGACAGCATATCTGCATGCCAAACAATTAAAAATGACGAGTCCATTGTATCGGCTGGTGGGACCTTTGAATTGGGGTTCTTCAGCCCAGAAAATTCAGAGTATCGATTCTTGGGAATATGGTACACAAATATATACAGTTCAGTGGTATGGGTTGCAAATAGAGAAACCCCACTCACTGATTCATCTGGAGTTCTAAAATTGGAGGATGGAATTCTCACTCTTCTCAACCAGAGCAACAATATCATTTGGTCTTCCAGTGCATCAAGGCTAGAGCATAACCCAGTTGCATAGCTCTTGGATTCAGGAAATCTTGTTATTAGACATGAAAATGATCATAACCCAGAAAATTTTTTGTGGCAAAGTTTTTATCATCCTGGCAATACTTTCTACCAGGAATGAAGATTGGAAGAATAGTTGAAGGAATAGACCTGTACATCTCATCGTGGAAAAGCATCGATGATCCTTCCCAAGGAAACTTTACGTTGGAGATTGACAGCAGTGGATTACAAGTGATTCTGAAACAAGGTATGGCAGTGAAAGCTCGATCAGGAATGTGGAATGGGCTTGGGTTTAGTGGGATGCCCATTATGAAACCAAATACCTTGTATAACTTCACTTATATTTCTAACCAGAGGGAGAAATACTTCACTTACGAGCTTCTTAACAAATCAGTAATCTCAAAGATGGTTTTGGATGAAAGTGGTAAAATGGAGCTCTTTACCTGGAATGATCTTGCTCGCAATTGGATTGGCTTCTCAGTCGTACCAATGGACAAATGTGATGCTTATGCTTTGTGTGGCGTTAATGGTATCTGCAGCCTCAGCAACAGTCAAACATGTGGATGTTTGAATAGATTTATCCCAACAAATTGGGAGACAGATTGGAGAAGTGGGTGTGCTCGGATAATGTCTTTAGATTGTCAGAAAGGAGATGGATTCATTAAGGTATTCCAACATCAAATTGCCTGACACAGAATTCATCAGTGAATGCAAGCTTGAACCTTGAGGAATGCTGGATCGCCTGCTTAAAGAATTGTTCTTGCTTTGCTGTTGCACTCATTTCTTATAGACATTTTAAGATAGTTTTGCATCCATTTTACCCTTATATTTTAGCATATTTTATGTTTTAAATTTTATTTTAACTTATTTGTTTATTTGTTAACTTTAGTTACTTTACATTTGATTTTTGTAATTTTGTTATTTTAATAGATTTTTGTGGCAAATTGAAAGTCAATGAGTGTATTAGGAAGTGATTTGAAGAAATTTGAAGCCCCTTAAGCATGGAGTAAAGTTTAAGAAATCAAGCCTTGGAAGATTAAGTTTGCCGAAATTTACTTAGATTTTGCTAATGATGTTGCTTAGGATATGTCATGTTGCTTAACCTTAAGCTTGGGGCAAGCCATAAGTCAAGCATAACTTAAATCCAACACATTCACATTTTCATCCACAAACTTGCCGAGATTTGCTTAGGGTCTTGCTTGAGATCCTGCTTAGGGTAAGCAGCAGTGCTTAAGGTGCAATTCAGGTCAAATTAGAAGTCAAACATGAGCAGAAAAACTCATTTTATCCTAAATCTGCCAAGATTTGTTGAGGATCTACTTAACCTTATGCAAACAGTGCATGCAGAGGTCGAAAATAGTTGAAAATGTTGCTTAAGGTAAGCAGTACCCTAAGCAGACTGTCCAGAACGTGAACAACTTTGTTGACCTGGATATTTTTATACCTCATTTTCTATCCACTCCTTGGCTCTTTTCCATTTTTAGGGCAACTTTTGGGACCATATAAAAGCATAATTTCCTAGTTTTTATCACAAGAAGAAGTGAGGAGAAAGGGAGAACAACGAAAATTAAGAAACACAAGAAAAGAATAAGAAGGAGAAGAGAGGACGCTATTTCTGCTGGAGAGCTGCTGCTAAGTGATTTTCAACTGCAGTTTTTCAGAATTTTAGGCTCTCCTTTCCCTGGATTTTTCTATTCTTAGTCTCTTTTTAAGTTTCTTTTGTTAGTTTTATCATTTTCTCTTATAAATTTTACTATGATATAATAGTTTTTCTAAGATTTCAGAGTTGGGTTGTAATGTTTTGAATCTATTTGTGGATTTGGATTGGGTTTTATCTAGATTTATATAAATATGAGTTTTTATTCTTTTCCTTATATTTTTTATGACTTACCTAATGTTGGATCCCATTGGGTCTAGTTTTTAATCTTTGATTGAAGGATCGAGAGGTGAAAATCATTGATAGATAATCAAGGATTAGAACTTGAAATTGCCTAGATTTAGAAATAAACTAGGATTTTAAGAGGATTCATTGATTAGTTAAAAAACTTAATGGGTTTTAAGTTAATCAAATATCGTACGAAAGTATATTTGATTTTCTTAAAATATACTCTTTGGTTTGCTTGAAAAAAATATCAAAGGATTTTAGAATCAATCACTTTCAAACTCTATTTTCTTTTAAAATTGGATGACCCATGACAAATCCTGATATATTTAATTCATAAACCCCAAGTCTAGAATTATTTTTACTATCAATTAGTCTTTGTTTTTGCTTGCTTATTATTAATTTAGTTAATTTTTGCTTAGATTAAGATTTTATTTACATTACCCATTGCCTATTTTCTTTATTTTCCATTTAAATTGTTGCATTTAGTTAATGTTATATCAAGCACGCAAATCTACGGCACACACACAAATCGCATAATCACATAATATTAAAAATAGAAGAAGAATAACACAGGATTTAACGTGGTTCAACTGTAAGGTCTACATCTACGGGCAAAATAAGAGAAAAAGTTCCACTATAATGAAAAGAGCAAGATACAATCAATCAAAACTCTCAAACCCTAACCCAGTGTGTTTCTCGAATATCTCACAACTCTACCACAAATGGTAGAATATTATAATATTTATACTAGTACATACCACAAGGGCGTTGCCCCCGCACCCCCAAGGAGATTAGTGGTGGGCTTCGGGCCAGGGCCTATCGACCAGTGCCCTCCGTTACCACCACAGATCTCACTTTTTATCCCAATCGGGTCGCAATGCGAAGCTTTTGGGTTGGATCATAATTCAGGTCCATAAAAAAATATATCCAAAATTCAAGCCACAAAAATAGCAATTCTTCCCCTTGGCTTGAATTCCCTTTATCATCAACAAAATAACCACAAAAATACTCTGTCTTGCCATATGCCCTCGCAAAGGGCATTACTGAGCAGTACAAACACCAACAAAGTCTAGGCAATGCCTAAACTTGCTTACTGGGACTCCTTTGGTCATCATATCTGTTGGATTATCATGTGTAGAGACTTTTTGCACAACTATAGTCCCCTAAGATACAATGTCCCAAATGAAGTGATATCTGACATCAATGTGCTTAGTTCGCTCATGGTACATCTGATTCTTTGTAAGATGTATTGCACTCTGGCTATCACAAAATGTTGTTGCCTTGTTCTGTATCAACCTAAGATCACCCTTCAAATCTTGTAACTATAAAACTTCCTTTACTGCCTCTACTAAGGCCATATATTCAGCCTCTGTGGTAGATAAAGCAACTGTAGCTTGCAATGTTGCCTTCCAACTAATAGCACTTCCAGAAAGAGTAAACAAATAACCTATCAAAGATCACCTCTTGTCTAAGTCCTCTGCAAAATTTGAATCCACATAGCCAACAACTGAATCACTCATCTTGGCCCTGTCAAATGTCAGACTAACATCTGTAGTACCCTTCAAATACCTCAAAATCCATTTCACTGCCTGCCAATGCTCTTTCCCAGGACACACTATGTATCTACTCACAACATTAACTGCATGTGAAATGCCAGGTCGAGTGCATACCATAGCATACATGATGCTACCAATAGCACTCGAATAGGAAACACTGGACATATGCTCCATCTTCTCATTTGTTTTGGGTGACATGTCTGCAGATAACTTGAAATTGGCAGCAAACGAAATAGTCACAAGCTCAGCATTATTCATGTTGAAATGCTTAAGCACTTTCTCAACATAGGCCTGTTGATATAAGAAAAGCTTCCAAACACTTCTATCTCTGGTAATTTCCATTCTCAATATCTTCTTTGCAGCACCCAAATCTTTCATCTCAAACTCATCACTCAACTGCTTTTTCATAATGTTAATTTGTGGCATGCTTTTAGCAGTAATAAGCATGTCATCCACATACAACAGCAAATAAACAAAGGAATCATCTGAAAGCTTCTTATGATACACACAACTGCCATATGAACTACGATTAAAGCCATTACGAACCATGAATGTATCAAATCTTTTGTACCACTGCCTAGGAGATTATTTTAGACCATATAAAGATTTCTTAAGTAAGCAAACACAGTTTTCCATACCTGGAATGAGAAATCCCTCAGGCTGACTCATATAATCTCATCCAACTCACCATGCAAAAATGTTATCTTCAAATCTAGTTGCTCAAGCTCTAGATCATGAAGAGCAACCATAGCAAGTAAGACTTTGGTAGAACTATGCTTCACAACTGGAGAAAACACTTCATTAAAGTCAATCCCCTCCCTCTAAGTAAAGCCTTTTACTACCAACTGTGCCTTATATGGAGGTGCTTCAACCCCTAGAGTGCCTTCCTTTTTCTTGAACACCCATTTGCAACCTATTACTTTTTGTCCCTTAGGCAATGTTACAAGCTCCCAAGTCTGATTCTTATGAAGAGATACAATTTCTTTACTCATAGCACCAACCCACTGATCTGTATCTGAACAAGAAATAGCTTCTCTATAATTGCTAGGTTCATGCACATCAACTATCTCAGCAACTAACAAGGAAAACGCAACTAGATCTGCATATGCATATCTCTGCGGTGGTCTAATTTGTCATCTCTCTTTACCAGTTGCAATGATATGTGGTTCTTGTTGCTGTTGCTCAGGTGCATCCTCTTGTTGATCAGTATCTTGCACCTCATCCTCTGAATCACTGGACTAAACTGCTGAAGTATCAATATCAAGCTCCACCTATTCTCTAACACTGTGATCTAATTCTGCTATTGACTTCTCCCTCTGATTATCCAATGAAGCAGACTCATTAAATGTCACATCCTTGCTGATAATTAATCATGGAGATTTTGGATCATTGCACCACAACCTATAGCCTTTCACTCCAAATGCATACCCTAGAAATATGTATTTTCTTGCCCTCAGCTCAAGCTTACCATCTCTCACATAAGCATAAGCAGGGCAACCAAATACTCTCAACTGAGAGTAATCAACAGGTGAACCGAACCAGATCTCAAAAGGAGTTTTGCACTCAATAGTTGTAGATGGAGATCTATTAAGCAAGAAACATGCTGTATTAATTACTTCAGCCTAGAAATCCTTTCCCAATCCTAAATGTGAGAGCATGCTTCATGCTTTGTCACAAAGCGTTCTGTTCATGCGTTCTGCAATACCATTCTATTGTGGTGTCCTTGTACAAGTGCGATGTCTCACTATACCTTCATTGCTGCAGAATGCATCGAACTCACGATTACAAAATTCCAATCCGTTATCAGTTCTAAGACGCTTTACCTTCTTTTCTGTCTGCTTCTCAATCATTGTCTTTCACTTTATAAAGGTTGAAAATCCCTCATCTTTTGTTTTCAGAAAATACATCCACACCATTCGAGAGTAATCATTAATCAAGGTCATGAAGTACCTGGCACCGCTCTTGGAAGGAATTCTGTTAGGACCCCATAGATCTGAGTGGATGTAATCCACCATTCCTCTGGTCTTGCGCACTGCCTTTTTATCGAACTTCACCCTGGTCTATTTGCTAAACACACAGTGTTTACAAAAGTCCATAGATTCTTTTTTCTACCCGTCCAATAAATCTCTCTTGCTTAACATAGATAATCCTCTTTCACTCATATGACCAAGATGCATATGTCACAATTGAGTCTGATTCTGATTATTGCTTTCGGATGCTACTATAGCTTCCCCTGAAACTATACTGCCTTGAAGAAAATACAATCCTGAAACCAAACTACTCTTCATGAGTACCATAGAGCCCTTGCACACTTTGAGAACTCCATTTTCTGCATGGTATCTGAATCCATGGGAGTTAAGTGTCCCAAGAGAAATCAAGTTCCTCTTTAGTCCTGGAACATGCCAACACTCTATAGTTCTGACAACGCCATCAAATATCTTCAATCTGATGTTACCAATTCCTTCAACAGATAATGCACGATCATTGCCCAGAAACACCTTGCCACTTATTTATTTGTAAGTGACAAACTAGATTTTGTGTGGACAGATGTTATAAGTAGCACCAGTATCAAGAATCCAAGAATTTTATCCATGACCTGAACTCACGATAAAATTTCTCCAGCACTGTCATCACCATCAGAATCAATAAACTATCAACCACATTCGCAGAACTTTTTGGTTGCTTTCCCTTTTTATTTTTCAACTTGGGGCAGTCTCTCCTGTAGTGACCTTGCTCTCTGCACTCAAAATAGTTGGCCATTTTCATTCTTCACTTAGATCTAGCCTTAGATTTCTTCCTACTGGAAGAACCCTCCCTTGAATGTGTTCTTCCTCTGCTCACCAAACCTGTCTCCTCAAATCTTTCTCTATTATCTAGAAATTTCTTTTTCAACTCCTTCAATTTTAGAGAAATACTAACATTGTCTAGTGAAATACTGTCTTTCCCATGCAATAGAGTATCAATAAAAGTTTCATAGGAGGGTGGCAAAGAACAAAACACAATAAGGGCCTGATCCTCACTATCAATCTCAATATCAATATTCTTAAGATCCATAATGATTGAATTGAATTCATCCAGATGTTCTTTAATGGGCGTACCTTCGCTCATTCTTAGATTGTAAAGCCTTTTCTTCATATACAGACTGTTGGTCAGCGATTTGGCAGAGTACAACTCCTCTAATTTCTTCCATGTCGCAGATACTGAGCTTTCACTAGCAATCTCGCGTAGGACATTATCAGTTACACTCATGAAAATTGCACTCAAAGCTCTCTCCTTTAGATCAGCCTTCTCCGCCTCTTTTATGCCTTCTGGAAAGTTATCCTCGATTGCCTTCCGTAGACCTTGTAGGATCAAGGAAGATTTAATTTTAATCTTCCACAGACTGAAACTCGATCCACCATCAAACTTCTCCATCTCATACTTTATTGAAGACAACGCCATCTGTAAACCCTAGGTTTTGTGCACAAAGCTCTGATACTAGTTTGTTATAAAAAGCACGCAAATCTAAGGCACACACATTAATCGCACAATCACATAGTATTGAAAATAGAAGAAGAATAACACAAGATTTAACGTGGTTCAACCGTAAGGTCTACATCCATAGGCAAGACAAGAGAAAAAGTTTCACTATGATGAAAAAAACAAGATACAATCAATCAAAACTCTCAAACTCTAACCCAATGTGTTTCCCAAATATCTCACAACTCTACCACAAATGGTAGAATATTACAATATTTACACTGGTCCAACGCCCCCGCACCCCCAAGGAGATCAGTGGTGGGCTTCGGGCCCGGGCCTATCAGCCCGTGCCTTTCGCTACCACCACAGATCTCACTTTTTATCCCAATCGGGTCGCAGCGCGAAGCTTTCGGATCGGATCACAATTCAAGTCCATAAAAAAATATATCCAAAATTCAAGCCACAAAAATAATAGTTAATTAATTCTTATAAATTGCCATTAGTCTATATAATCGAAGCAACCATAGTCTAGTACTCAAACACAATTCCTCATGGGAACAATACTTTATTTATCACTTTATTTTGATACGGCCCTTGTACTTGCAGACTCATGCATCAATGGCATATACTAATTCAGATATAAGAGCAAGTGAATGCGCACTCTGGTTTGGTGAACTGATTGACATGAAGCAGTTAGCAGAGAATGGAAAAGACATTTACATCTGGATGGCTTCTTCTGAAACAGGTATGAAAATGCGGCTAAGAAACACAAACAGCAACACGCTACAAGATTATAGTAACTAAAACGACCATAACTTTGCTCTGCTCCTTTGAAATTCACAAGTAAATTATACTTCTTAAATATTTTAAAATGATAGTGCATAGAAAAAAGAAAATGTGCTGCTACACTGCATCAGGCAAACAAAAAACCAACTAAAAGCTGAAAGCAAATAAAACAATAAACCAGATGAAGCAAAAAGCTTAACTCTGTTTCAATAATTAGCTGCAAAAGCAAAACCCATCTCAGTCCCCTAATCGATCTCATGAATTTGGAATTCATGCTTTTTACCCGCTTCTGCTGCAGGTCAATTGGGCTCCAATAAGAAGAAAATAGTAATGACCATATCATTGACAGGAATGCTTCTCCTACTTTTCTGTTTGAGCATTTTCATATGCAAAAAAAAGAAATTAAAGAAACGAGGTAATTAAACACACAACTCGTGCATGTTTTTCTATTCACATTCTTTGATAACTAGTGCAATTGAAGTTATTTATTGAACAGGGGATTCAGGAAAATTCTCTTACATTAATAACCAGAAGAAAGATCTACAGTTGCCAGAATTTGACTTTGCTACAATAGTTGAAGCAACTAACAACTTCTCAATCAACAATAAACTTGGAGAGGGTGGCTTTGGACCTATCTATAAGGTAACCATTTCATATGTGTTAAAATGGCTCTAAACACCAAATTTGCATAGAAATTTTAATTAGATTGCAATTTTTTTTGTATCTTACATCATGATTTATGGGGAAAAACAAAAAGACTAAGATTGAGCATTTGCAATGGTATATATAGGCATTTCTAAAAGATTTCTTATTTCTTCTCAGCACTATGTACTCAAAAATTGACTGCCTCTTGCAAGTGGGATGACTTAAGCTCTATGGAGATGTGTATGTGAAAAATGCCTTCCTAATTTTGAGAAACAGTCAACAGACATAGAATCATTGTCATTTTACGAGAAGCAGTCATTTATTTCCTGGTCATGCCTATACTTGACAATTTCATATTTCTACAATTGAAGCTCCATTTTGTTAATTAGCTTCCTTGTTATTCTTTTCTATTGCATTTTACAATAGCACATTTAGCAAATGTTGGAACTTTATATTTTAAATAGATGAAATTTTGTAAACTGCATCAAACTCAAATGTCAACTTTCACTGATAGAAGTGTGCTTTGCTTATTATTTGATCGAAATGCTATTTACAGGGAATGTTCAAAGATGGACAAGAAATTGCTGTGAAGAGGCTTTTAAAGAATTCAAGATAAGGACTTGATGAGTTCAAGAATGAAGTCATGTACATAGAAAAACTTCAGCACCGAAATATAGTGAAGCTTCCAGGATATTGCTACATTCAAGAAGAAGAAAATCAATTGATCTATGATTTCATTCCTAACAAACGCTTGGATTTCTATATTTTTTGTATGAGTCTTCCAGAAGTTCATATGTAAATTTACTTTTGGTCAGTACTCTTCCCTGTTGTTATCAAACAAACCCATAAACCGACTACATTACAGTAATGAGTTGATCAAAGACCTAAAGACATATTTTGGAAGCAAAATCAATTGGCAACACATTGATCAAGAGAAAAGGAACATCCATAAGTACCTTAATTTTCACCATGTGAATTTTCCTTTAAAGCCCATTTCAAAATGGCTTGCAAGGGAAGGAGTTTCTTTGCTTTCATGCCACATGTGGCACCACATCAATTTGTTCTTATTGCAAATCATCAAGCATTAAGTGCAACCTTTGGTTATTTCATGAACATTGTGAATCATTTCATTTGCATTACCCCATATTTTTTCTTTTAATTTAATTTACATTCAGCAACGGAGTATCCAGAGTGGATTGACTTGCACACAATATTGGACAAATCAAACACAAAGAAGACTAATAGAATGGCCGATGCGCTACCACATTATAAATGGGATTGCTCGTGGACTCCTCTACCTTCACTAAGATTCAAGGCTAAGAATAATTGTAGGTTGTTTCAGATAAAGAAGTGGAGAAAAAACTTATTTCATTCCTTTAATGCATATGCATATATAGCATTACAAAAGGTGCATCAACCATCACATCTCTAATTACTGTTTACATCAGCTTTTCTACCTAAAAAACAGAGAGCCATACTTGGCCATACTTAGCCATACTTTCAAAACCAAAAAATTAGGCAAAGTACATTGATTAAAATGATACAATTTCTGCATAATGTGATAGCAATAATGTCATAACTATCATCACTCCTCCTTGGCATTTTTTCTGGAAACACCAAGGCTGCTCCTCAATGTTTCAAATCTTGCTTTGGACAAGCCCTTTGTCAAAACATCTGCAATTTGAGCTTTTGAACCACAATGAACTAGCTTGACTTCTTCATCTTTTTCTGCTTCTCTGATGAAGTGGTATTTAATCTTAATATGCTTGGTTTTCCCATGAAAGACAGGATTCTTAGCCATTGCTACAGCTGATTGATTATCACAAAAAATGATAGTAGCCTCTTCTTGATCATGCTTAAAATTCTTCATAATTTTTCTGAACCAAATTGCTTGATTCATAGCAGCAGCAGCAGAAATATATTTTGCTTCAGCAATGGATTGAGCCACAACATCTTATTTCCTTGAGCTCCAACTGATGACTCCTGAGCCAATAGAGAACACAAAACCTGAAGTGCTTTTCATGTCATCAATTGAGCCACCCCAATCACTATCTGCATAGCCAACTAGCTTTACCTCCATGCCACTTTTGAACCAAATTCCAAGATCAATGGTTCCTTTCACATACCTGAGAACCCTTTTTGCAGCTTTGAAGTGATTTTGGCTTGGTTCATGCATGAATCTTGATAATAAGCTTGTTGGATACATGATATCAGGTCTGGATGCAGTGAGATAAAATAAACAGCCAATCACACTTCTGTAAATTCCAGAATCTATCTTCTCAGAACCATCTTCTTTGCTCAATTTTTCATTTTGAGGTGTAGGAGTATCAATGCTGTTGCAATTTTCCATCTCAAACTTCTTCAGAATTTCCCTTGCATATTTTTCTTGACATATAAATGTTCCTTGGTTCGTTTGATGAACTTCCAAACCAAGAAAAAAAGTCATTTTCCCAAGATTAGTCATCTCAAACTTAGATTGCATCTCCTTCTTGAAGTGATTTATAAGATCAATATTATTACCAGTGATTAGAAGATCATCAACATACAATGACACTAGTAGTGTTTCACCATTTTCAATCTTCACATGCAATGTGGCATCACCCGCTTTTGCTATACCAAGCTCTAGGGGCCTATTTTAATCCATATAAAGCTTTCTTGAGTATCTTCTTTTCCCTTTACTGTGAAACCAGGAAGCTGTTCCACAAATATCTCCTCTCGCAAATAACCATTCAAAAATGCTTATTTAACTAGTAGCCTCTCGCAAATATCTCCTCTCGCAAATATCTCCTCTAGCTAATAAATTCTCCAATTTTTCTGAGCTGCTAAGGCAATGAGAAGCCTTATTATATCATACCTTGCAACTGGTGCAAAGGTATCTATGTAGTCAATACCAAATTGCTGTGAATATCCTTTCACAACTAACCTGGCCTTGTGTTTGTTTATAGAACCATCGGGGTTTAGTTTCATCCTATAAACCCACTTCACTCCAATTACTTTTTTATTCAGTAGCTTATCAACCAATTTCCAAGTTTCATTCTTGTGAATCATCCTCAGCTCCTCCTGCATTGCATTCATCCAACTTGATGATTTCATTGCTGCTTCAAGACTTGTTAGCTCAAGAAATCGTGTTACATCTCTCATAAACATCCTCTAAGGATCTAGTGCCCCTCACTATAAATTCTGAATCTGTGTCACTATTAGACTTAGCTTCTTGTTGTGCTTCTGTTATTTCTTGTTCTTGAGGAATGTCCTTTTGAATTGAATTGTTATTCAAAGGCTCTACTTATAATTTCTCCCAATCCCAATATGCTTCCTCATCAATTTTTAAATCTCTACTAATCATCACCTTTTGTGTTTGAGGATTGAACACTCTGTAACCTTTTTCATTACTGTTATAACCTAAAAAGATTCTAACTTGAGACTTGTAATCCAACTTATCCCTTTTTACTGCTGGAATGTGAGCATAGTATATGCTTCCAAATACTTTTAAATGTTCAACAGATAGTTTTACCCCAAACCAAGCTTCAAAAGGAGTCTTAACTCTCAATGCTTTTGTTAGAAGTCTGTTAAGAAGGTAAACTGATGTGTTTACTGCTTCTGTCCAAAATTTCTTTAGCAGCTTCTTCTCAAACAAAAGGCATCTAGACATCTCCATAATAGTTCTATTTTTTCTCTCACTCACTCCATTTTGCTATGGTGTGTAACTGACTGTAAATTGATGTTGAATTCCTGCATCTTCACACAACTTTGTAAGCCCTCTATTGCAGTATTCAGTCCCATTATCTGTTCTAAGAGCTTTAATCTTGAAATTGCTTTGATTTTCAACCATAGCCTTGAATTTCTGAAAGATATTCAAAACTTCTAATTTCTATTGTATAAAATACACCCAGCAAAACCTTGAAAAATCATCAATGAAAAGCCAAAGTACTTGCTCCCATTGAGTGAAGGAGAACTCATGGGACCACAAACATCACTGTGAATAAGCGGCAACTTTTCAGTAGCTCTCCACGACTGATTTATAGGAAAAGCCATTCTTGTTTGCTTACCAAACTGACATACACCACAAACTCTAACTTGATCTTGCGTAAAAGGTAAATAATGAACTAAACCTTTATTATGCATGTGTTTAAGTGACTGGAAATTTCAGTGACCAAATCTCCTATGCCAAAGTGAGGATTCATCAACAACACCAGAAAATGCATGAGCATCTAACTTATTCCACTTCAAGGAAAAACTTCTATCTTTCATTTTTATTGACATTAATTCAGTTCTAGCAGGATCCATTATAGTGCAAGTCATATCTTTAAACAATAATGAATAATGCTTTTTAAGTATTTGACCCACACTTAATAGATTTTGATCTAAACCAAGTACATACAAAACCTCAGAGATGAGTTTGATACCAGTTGAAGTTCCCACTACAATTTCACCTCTCCCTCTGACTTCTAGAAATTCTCCACTTCCAATTTTAACTCTCGAACTAAATAATCTGTCAAGCTTCTTGAATAAATCAACTTTTGAGGTCATATGATGTGTGCATGCACTATCAATAAGCCAAGAATCACTACTGGTAGTAGCTCCATAACATGTTGCAACAAACAATTTTCCCTCTTCCTGCTCTTGGTTCTCTGCAACTTGTGCTTGTTGTTCCTCTTGAGTTGCTTTTGATTTGCAAACTCTCTCAACATGTCCAAATTTTTTACAAGATATGCACTGAATGCCAGGTTTATACCAGCAAAACTTTTCTAGATGATTAGTTTTTTTATAATTTTCCCTTTGTTCTTCATGACAAATGCATTCTCAGTTTGATCTTCTAGTCTCAAAGATCTTCTCTGTTCAGTAGCTTGAAGGGCATTAATTAACTCTGCAAGTGATATTTGAGAAAGATCCTCTGAATCCTCAAGAGAGGAGATTTTTGCTTCAAACCTTTCAAGAAGACTCACAAGAATTTTTTCTACCACCCTTTTATCTGGCAAATCCTCTCCAAGAAGTCTGATT
Source organism: Hevea brasiliensis (assembly GCF_030052815.1). Taxonomy (NCBI): domain Eukaryota; kingdom Viridiplantae; phylum Streptophyta; class Magnoliopsida; order Malpighiales; family Euphorbiaceae; genus Hevea; species Hevea brasiliensis. The sequence continues at coordinate 16,614,952 of NC_079496.1, read as the reverse complement.
TGATTGACAACTTTTATAACTTTATCAGAATATTCTTTGACATTTTCTGTGACAACCCTCACCCGACTACAGTGTAGCCGAGCGAGGCATGTCATACTTGGTGCCGGAGCACCCTATCTTATCTTCCTTTATTCCTTTAATCATTTTCAAGTTATTATCTTTTAATATCAATTATTTTTAGACGGAGAAACTAACGGAGTTTCCCCTATTTTATTAACGTTTGACATGTTTCACTATTCTTCTGTTTGAAAATTTCAATAATATATTAAAATAAAAATCTCATCATTTCATGCATCATTTATATATTTCAATTCCGCATTCAAATCTATACAATTTCATTCATATCCATTTCCATATATTCCCATTCATGCTCAACTCATATATGAAAATTTTCAATCTTCATTAATTACATCACATACCGATTTAATTACATTTTCATAATTTATATTACAATACTATAACTAAGCATTTTATACAATATACAAATTATGACCTATATGGGCCCTATCTATATGCATTGCTGAGGAGGTGACAACTTATACACTTCTAACACTTCTGCAGATCAGAACTTCAAAATCTCTGTTTTGTATTCGCTGAGCTTTACCTTATTACCTGCGCGAGGAAACAATTCATTGTGCTAAGCATTTCTGCTTAGTGGTGCAATAATATAGCAAAGAAATAATATACAATAAAGAAAGAAATCGATTATACTTTGGATACTCTAGAATTTAATCTAATTTATATAATGCTTATAGTATCAACTATCTTTCGTTCTAATTCATTCCTATTAAGAAGCAATTTATTTCTAAATTCACAGTAATAATATACTTATATCTCTTTTGCAAATCTTTTTATCATTTCATTCAATGCTTTCTACTAAATAACTAATCTAATTTATTTTAAATATTCTTCTTTTATTTAATTACTAATATTTTCAGTTGCTATTATCCTTAATTCATTTCAATAAATTTTACTGCCCAAGTAACCTATAATAGGCTGACTAAACTAGATAATGGGCTGTTGGCACAGGACACCGCGTTGGCACAGGACACCGCGGTGCCTCAGGCCGTCATACCATGGGATGCAGAACGTCAACTACGTATGCAATCAGAATGGCTAAAAAGCCATGATAACACATAATTGGGCATAAAAGTCATGAGTGTGGGCATAAAGCCATGAATACGGGCATAAAGCCATGAATGTGGGCATAAAGCCTTTCGCAGTACTGCTAAAATAATACCCTATTGGCATGCCAATCTATCCAATTTGACACATGTGTCTAGGCAATACATGGGCACATTATACCATTATTTTATTAAATATTTCGATTATAATTTATAGTATTTTAATTTTTATTCATAGCAAAAGCATAAATACCGAAATCTTATTCCTACACAATTTATGCAATTCATCATACCATCGATGATAATTTCAACTCACATCAACCAATTTTTCATGTACCATTCGTACATCTAAATATTTTTCTTTCTACAATAATGAGAACTAATGTCTCATTCATACATTAATATGATTCATTTATTCATTATACTATTTATATAACTTATCATTCATATTCCAAGTAATCCATGAACATTTCATGGATTTCAAATTTAACTAAATTTTTCCTAAATCCTAGAGTCGCTCAACTTTAAGAATTTAAATTCATTAATCACATTATATATTAATGATCATATTAGCTTCTCTAATTTATTTTACTATTTCCTAAATCATTGAGGTCACTATTCACATTATTATTTACTCAAAATGTTGACTTTTTTTTTTATATAATAGGTATGTTAATTCCAATTGCACTAAGATCTCACATTTTGGATTCTACATTTGTTGGCATTGATTGCCAATTGCAATTCAAAGCCTCCTATCCCTCTCTGTAAATATGCATTACATTTTTAGACAAAGTTAAACAGAAGGCAGCTAGAGGGAAAGGGAAGAACTATCTAGGACGTACAATTGTGTCTCAGCCACATGTACCTCCACCAGTAAGGCCGCATATATCAATTATGGAATGTCTATCATTCCTACCAACCATTCTTCTGCCACTCGAATCCTTTTTTTCTTTGTCATGAGAAGTTAAATTTAATAATTATTAAATTAAGTATATATATATATACACATTTATTATATACACTTTAATTAATTTTATATAAATTTAATATTAATATTTAATATAATAATCATTAAGTTCTTTCTCATATGAAGTCGAATTTATATTTGATGTAATTTTTTTTTTTAGGATTACTTACACATGTTAATCTCATTTTGTTTTTAATGCAATCAAACTATTTCATACTTAGGCTTTGTTTGTTTCACGAAAAATAACTTGTATATGAAAAATATTTTTCATGTAAGAAAATATTTTTCATAAAAATATTTTTGTTATTTGGTTATAATATTAAATTAATGATATGTATTTATTTTATGGATATTACACATTTCTGAGGATTTAACCCAAAATCGTTCAGAGTGGAGAAAGCGAATCCATATAGCCGACCCCAAATTTTTGGGATAAAGGCTTAGTTGAGTTGAGTTGAGTTGAGTTGAGTTGAGTTGTATTTATTTTATATATATATAATTATGTTCACATTTTAATAAGGCTATCAAAGTTAAGAAAAATGACTTAATTTTTCCTTTGATCAGAAAAATATTTCTATTCATCAGAAAAATATTTCCATTGATCAATTTTTTTAAATGCTCCAAACGTCAAAAAATACAGAAAATATTTTTTAGAAAAATATTTTTCATAAAACTACCTAAAGTTTATCATCAGCGTTTTTTTCATTATATATAATGTATCAATTATTAAATTTATTTAATATTTTTTCTTCATTCGATTCTTGAGGCAAGGAGGAGTAGCCGATGGCACGTCAAATCCTTTGTTTTAGACATACCCACCTTCATATATATATATATATATATATATATATATATATATATATATATATATATAGTTCTCCGTTCAATCCTCCCTCTATATATATTTGAGTTCTTAAGTTATATTAAGAAAAGGTAAGGGGCTGGAACTAGTGTAATAAATAATAAGTGAAACAAGATCACTAACCATCAGGAATTAATGATATATAAATACAGTGAAATTTAAATTTAAAATATTAATTCCTATTTGGATCAACATTTATACGTGTTATTTTTATGTGACTTGAATTTTAGATATGTTTTCATGGACTCAAATTATGACTTGTCTCGAAAGTTTTGTGCTGTGACCTGATTGAGATAAAAAATGAGATTTGTGGTAGTAATGGAAGGCGGGGGCCGATATTTTGTCTTTTGCAGAAGAGTTGTGAGATATTCGAAAAATACATTGGAGTTAGGGTTTGAGAGTTTTTAGTGATTGTATCTTGTTCTTTTTTATCATAGTGAAACTTTTCTTTTGTTTTGCCCGTGAATGTAGACCTTACAGTTAAACCACATTAAATTCTGTGTTATTTTTCTTCTCTTTTCTATACCGTGTGATTGTGTGATCTATGTGTGTGCCTTAGATTTGCGTGCTTATCATAATAAACTGGTATCAGAGCTTTGCGCTCAAAACCTAAGTTTTACAAATGGTTTGTCTTCAACGAAGTATGAGATGAAGAAGTTTGATGGTGGATCGAGTTTCAGTCTATGAAAGATTAAAATTAAATCTTCGTTGATCCTACAAGGTCTGTGGTAGGCAATCAAGGATAACTTTCCTGAAGGTATGAAAGAGGCGGAGAAGGTTGATCTAAAGGAAAGATCCTTGAGTATGATTTTCATGAGTATAACTGATAATGTCCTACGCGAGATTATTGGTGAAAGCTTAGGGTCTGCGGCATGGAAGAAATTGGAGGAGTTATACTCTACCAAATCGTTGACCAACCACCCAAATCTGAAGAAAAGGCTTTACAATATGAGAATGAGTGAAGGTATGCCTATTAAAGAACACATCGATGAATTTAATTCAATCATTATGGACTTGAAAAATATTGATATTGAGATTGATAGTGAGGATCAGGCCCTTATTGTGCTATATTTTTTGCCACCCTCCTATAAGATTTTTATTGATACTCTATTTGCTAGGAAAGACAGTATTTCACTGGATGATGTTAGTAATTATCTAAAATCGAAGGAGTTGAAAAAGAATTTTCCAGATAATAGAGAAAGATTTAAGGCGAAAGGTTTGGTGAGTAGGGGAAGAACACATGCAAGGGAGGGTTCTTCCAACAAGAAGAAATCTAAGGCCAAATCTAAGTCAAGAATGAAAAAGGCTAATTATTTTGAGTGCAGGGAGCAAGGTCACTACAGAAAAGACTATCCTAAGTTGAAAAATAAAAAGGAAAAACAAGCAAAAAGTTTTGTGAATGTGATTGACAGTTTTATTGATTCTGATGGTGATGACAGTGCTGGAGAAATTTTCTCCGTGAGTTCAGATCATGGACAAAATTCCTGGATTCTTGATACTAGTGCTACTTATAACATGTGTCCACACAGAAACTAATTTGTCACTTACAAACAGATGAGTGGTAAGGTGTTTCTGGGCAATGATCGTGCATTATCTATGAAAGAAATTAGTAACATCAGATTGAGGATGTTTGATGGCGTTGTTAGAACTATAGAGCATTGGCCTGTTCCAGGACTAAAGAGGAACCTGATTTCTCTTGGGACACTTGACTCTCATGGATTCAGATACCATGCAGAGAATAGAGTTCTCAAAGTATGTAAGGGCTCTATGACACTCATGAAGACCAGTTTGGTTTCAGGATTTTATTTTCTTCAGGCCAGTACAGTTTCAGGGGAAGCTATAATAGCACCCAAAAACAATAATAAGAATTAGACTCAGTTGTGGCATTTGCATCTTGGTCATATGAGTGAAAGAGAATTATCTGTGTTGAGCAAGCAGGATTTGTTGGACAGGCAAAAAACAGAATCTATGAACTTTTGTGAACACTGTGTATTTGGTAAATAGACTAGGCTGAAGTTCAACAAAAAAGTAGTGCACAAAACTAGAGGAACGGTGGATTATATCCACTCAGATCTATGGGGTCCTAACAGAACCCTTTCCAAGAGCGGTGCTAGGTACTTCATAACTTTGATTGATGATTACTCTCAGATGGTATGGGTGTATTTTCTAAAAACAAAAGATGAGGTATTTTCAACCTTTGTAAAGTGGAAGACGATGATTGAGAAGCAGACAGAAAAGAAGATCAAGCGTCTTAGAACTGATAATGGGTTAGAATTTTGTAATCGTGAGTTCGATGTATTCTGCAGCAATGAAGGAATAGTGAGACACCACACTTGTGCAAGGACACCACATCAGAATGGTATTGTAGAATGCATGAATAGAATGCTATGTGACAATGCACAAAGCATGCTCTCACATTCAGGATTGGAAAAGAATTTCTGTGCTGAACCAATTAATACAACCTATTTCTTGATTAATAGATCTCCATCTACAGCTATTGAATGCAAAACTCCTTTTGAGATCTAATTCAGTTCACCTACTGATTACTCTCAGCTGAAAGTATTTGGCTGCCCTGCTTATGCTCATGTGAGGGATAGTAAGTAGTATGCCCTAAAGTATATCATTTAGTATGTATCTTATACATATTTTTATTAATAAAAGGCATTTTTACTTTTCCGTTTACATAATATATTTATGTATAATAAAAAAGGTCCATTGATATTTTGTTAGAAATTCTATTCTTAAATTGTTAAGAATATGAGTGACAGTATTTTTAGCACAAAGTATCATAAATTGGTTCACAATCGATGATACTTCACAATAAGGACATGACTTATCCAGAAATATTGTAATCATGTTTGTTCCCAAGTTATTTATATGAGATGTAAATAAGATGGAATTGTGAGTCTCATGCTATATAACAAACATGATAGGCACTTATACATGATAAGTAGACCGAACCTGTGACATTTATGACAAGCACATGGAGTTTACTCTTGTCAATGCATTATCATAAATCATATCAGTGCATATAATCTTTAGACCTGAGATAGCACAGTTATCTTGTATATAGGTGGTTTGAGTTTGATACTACTTTCATACTTGTACTGTGTATGGGTATATGGGCATGTGTTGGCTCCTACTAGTTATATATGGAGGTAGGTGTTGATCAAGATGGAATCTGTTACCCTAAGTAAATAGGGATAAAATCCTATGTTCATTTAATTATTTTTGATGTTTCAAGTTCCTGGCCAGGACAGATAGATTTAATCAGAAAAGAGTTTCTGATGAGAAAATCTTTTAATTAAGAACTGGAATTAAAAGATAACATAATATTCATAGCAAATGGAGTTTGACATAAACCATGACTCCAGCTCGAATTGGGATTTTGTAACAGAGAGATTCTAGTGCATGGTAACATATGATCACAAGTTCATTTAAGGTAAACCTTATTACTAATTGGGTGGCTATGGCATGCTATGCTAGGTGTTAACCATAGTCTATGAGGTGCCTAAAATGATTAAGAGAAATCATTTATGGTAAGAAAGAGTTCTAATGATATTAAGAGTTTCTATCATATCTCATTACCAATTAGTGATGAGCTTAGTGAGTCACACATATACACAAGTAATCACTAAGTTAAATGTGATTTAATTAATTAGTTAAAGAATTTAATTAATTAATTAATTATGTTTGGTTTACAATTAGATTGCAAAGTCCCTGGCATGGCTTGAAACCAAATCTAGGTTATTGGATGTATAGTATAAGTTAAATTTATATTTAAAGTATTTAAATATGAATTTAATTATGAGAAATTAATTAATAGAGATTAATTAATTAATTTATATTTGATATAAATTGATTAAAAGAAGAGAAATAATTATTTTGGATTAAGAACTCAAAATTAAGACACATGGGTATTTTGGTCATTTCACAGGGTGACGTGATACCACGAGATGGTGACACATGGCACTACACATAAACTTGCCAATTGTCTTTTAATCATGTAAGATGATCAAAGTCAAGATTAAATCTAAGTTTGACACTTGGCACAATGTGATTGGGTCAATTAAACTAAGAGCTAATCAGAAGGTGACATGTGGCAAGGGTTTTAAGTGATGACCTAGCTATATAAGGAAAAGGATGAAAGAACAAAATTACAAGCTGCTGTTCTTTCTTTTGTGCTGCCACCCAAAGAGCCTCTCCCCTCTTTTCTTCTTCATCTCTCATCAATTCAAAGAGAATTGCCAACATTCTCTTGAATTAAAAATAAAAGAAATCATTTCTAGTGTCTTGTATGCATCTATAACATCTCTAAAAGCAAAACCTGAATTTCTAATTGATTGTAAAGGCTTGAGAAGCTGTTCAAGGGGCTGCCATTGGTGATCTTAATGTGGACAAGCTAGAGGGACAACATCTGATATCCTAGGTGCATCCGAAAGGTGCCAAACACAATTGCAGTACATCAAAATGTTAATGCACTTGTTCTTGATCTAATATAGGGTTCTAATGAATTAATCTGTTTATTTTAAAATCTTAAATGGCAAATGTAGATCCAAAAATATATTAAAAGTGTTTTAATATGCTGTTTATCATTGAAATCAAATAGATAAAAATGAATCTTGCATGATGCATGACACCCTAGAAGAAAAATTTTTGAATTCAATGATCTAAACTTATGTTTTTCATACTTCTGCTCTTTCAATTGGTATCAGAGCCACTATATTTATCATTTAGATTATTGATTATATGATTTAATTGTGTGATTTGATCATAAGATGATTAATTCATTACGGATTGTAAAGCAAAGGTGGCGGCTAGATGAAGAACACCATGGTGCGCATGGTTTGATGCATTCAACCATGCGCATGGCTATTTGGGCTTATTTGTGGGCTTGGTTTCAAGGCCCATAATTAGGCCCATGACTAATTAAAGTGTTTAATTAGGAGTTTTAATCAAATAATTAAATTTTAATTCAAATCTGAATTTTTAATTTATTAGAATGTGATTAAAATCTGAATTTTTAAATTTGTTTGAATGTGATTCAAATATGAATTTTTAAATTTGTTTGAATCATATTCAAATCTGGATTTTTAAGTTGAGTATGAGATATTTAATTTAATTTAAGTATGTATATTTTATTTAATTGTTAAATAGTGATATGCATGATGGATGATCATGGACAATAAAAGACCAATGTGATTGGATTTATTTCTTTTATGTTTTTTTGGGTTGTAAATTAATTTATTTATTTTAATTTATTTTGGGCATATATTATAAAAGTTGTAATATTTTTTGGTTATAATTTCATTTATTTAGTTCTTGTAAATTCGCCTTGGTATGCCAAGGATTACTATGTAATTAGATTGTAAGAAGATCAAGAAGGTCAAGAGCATTGGTGGGACCAATGGGAGGAATTCAAGATCAAGTGCTAATTATGTACTCCTTCAGCAACTCTTGTAATATGAATGAATGAAATGCATCTAGGAATGCCCTGATTCAATTCTTGGTGGCTCAGAATTGAATCCCTTAGAAAGTCCATGATCATACCATATTTATTGTTTATCCATGAATGCATGAGATGTATGAGAATGTATGCAAGTATATGATATATGCATGCTAAATGGATAATGTGCAAAGTGAGACCTTAATAGTAATTAGGACGACTACAAAATCTTCCAAAAAAATGATTAAGTTGGATATGGTATAATTAAAATAATTATAACATGGGCCCTCCATCGAGGAAATTATTTTAAGAAATTTTAAATACTTGCATAAGATGCAATTAATTTAAGATATTTTCTTAAGAATAATTGTTAAGCATGAGATGTTGTAAATATGTAAATGGTTTGGTGGCCAATAATGGATGTTCTTGAGGACATTAAAATTATTTGTATAATTACTGGCTCAATGGGATCAACTTAACTAATGCAAGATAAGTCAATAATAGATGTGCCTGAGATTTTGAGCATTAGGAGCTAGGTAAAGTATTGAACCTCACATGAGATGTGATTGGCAAGGAGTTGCTCACTTATAGTTTATTGTAATTCCAATAATGGATGTGCCTGAGGATGATCAATAGGATTATAAGAATTCAATTATCCACTAGAAATCCATCCAATTCCGTTTTTCTACTTTGGAAGTGTAGGATTAGCTAAGTTAGTGGGAGGACCAATTTGATTAAAAGACCATAATCATTTTGGTTAAATATACGATACATTTACTAAATAATCTGATTATTTTCTGCAGTTAATTTTCTAATAATAATGAGTACACCACAACCTCCACCATCCAATATCCTTGCAAGCATACTTGATTGCAATAGGTTGATAGGAGCTAATCTCTCTGATTGGCTAAAAAATTTGAACTTGTCCTGAATCTTGAACATATAGGATATATTCTAGACTCAAATGTTCCTGGTCCCTTACCTCCAGAGGTCACTCAAGAGGAACATGAAACTTTGGACAAGTGGAAGGAGCATGACATGAGAGCCAAGTGTTACATGCTTGCTTCTATGAGTAATGAGTTATAAAAGCAACATGAGAACATGCAGAGTGCGACTGAGATCCTCCTTCACCTACAAGAGTTGTATGGTGAGCACAGTAAGAATGCTAGGTATGAGATATCTAGACAGCTATTCTGCATGAAGATGTCTGAGGGATAAAATGTTGGGGATCATGTCCACAAGATGATTCGGCTGATTGAGCAGCTGGAACATCTTGACTTTAACATAGATTTCCAACTGCAAACGGATTTGATCCTTCAGTCCCTTTCTGAGTCTTTTGGAAATTCTGTGACAAATTTCCATATGACTAAATAGGAATGCACCTTGTCTGGTTTACTCAACATGCTGGTTATTACCCAAAAGAATATGCTGGGCAATAAAGAAAAAGAGGTAGCTTTAATTGCATCTTCTTCTGCTGGAAAGTCTAACAAGAAGAAGGGCAATAAGAAAAAGAAACCTCAGATTCCTGGTCCTTCCAAGAAAATAGCTAAATAGAAAGGGAAGACTAAAGTTGATGGAGGCAAAGGAAAGTGTTTCCACTGCCAGCAAGATGGGCACTGGAAAAGGAACTGCCAGAGTATTTTGCTTCTCTAAAAGACAAGAAGGATACGCCTTCGGAAGGTATGTCCATATCTTGTTATTTAGATTTTGATGATACTCATAGTTCATTTACAGCTTGGGTTTTAGATACTGGTGCCAGTTCTCACATTTCTTATGATATGCAAGAACTAGCAAATAGTAGCAGCTTGCGTTCTCGAGATGTTAGACTCCGGATTGGCGATGGCTCAATTGTTGAAGCTTTAGCCATAAGATCTAAATCTTTTTACATGTCTGGACATGTTTTGTGTTTGAATAATATTTTATATGCACCTAATGCTTTTAAGAATATCATTTTGATATCTAGTTTAACTAGAGATGTTTATGAATTTCAGTTCATAGATGATGTTTGTAATATTTATTTTGAAAATAAATATGTTGATTCAGGTTATATGAATGATGGTCTTTATTATTTGGATAATAATGACAAACACAAATTGAATACAAGTGATCTAAATGAATGCAATGCCATGGTGAAAATCAACTCAAGTTCAAAATATATTTGGCACTTAAGGTTAAGTCATGTTGCAGAAGATAGGATTGCAAAAATGGAGAAAATGGGGATTCTATCCTTATTGGGTTCTGAACCTACTCCAACTTGTGAATCCTACCTTCAAGGCAAAATAACTAAATCACCCTTTGTTGGACAAAGGCTAAGAGCTGAAAATATTTTGGAGCTAATATATAGTGATGTATGTGGTCCATTTAAAGAAATGGCTAGAGGCGGTTTTCATTATTTTATTATCTTTACTGATGATAAATCAATGTTTGGGTATTTGTATTTGATGAAATACAAACATGAATCCTTTGAAAAGTTCAAAGAATTTAAATCTAAAGTAGAAAATCAAACAAGAAAAAGTATTAAAGCTCCTCGATTAGATCGAGGAGGTGAATACTTGAGTACTGAATTTGATGAATACTTGAAAGAACATGGCATTGTTTCCCAGCTGACTCCTTCAGGAACACCACAGCTAAATGGTGTATCTGAAAGGAGAAATTGTACCCTGTTAGATATGATACGTAGTATGATGAGCTATATTGGTATGCCAATCTCTTTTTGGGGATTTGCATTAGAATCAGCTTTGCATATTCTAAATAGGATTCCATCAAAATCAGTATCTTCCACACCTTATGAGATATGGCATGGAAGAAAACCAAGTCTTAAGCATGTTAAGATTTGGGGTTGTCCAGCTTATATCAAAAAGCTGAACACTGATAAATTGGAAACCAGATCAGAAAAGGGTTAATTTGTTGGATATCCAAAAAAGAGTTTTGGATATTAATTTTATTTGTCTACATCACAAAAGGTTGTGATAAGTAGAGATGCCACATTTCTTGAATAATAGTTTGTTCAAGAAGGAGGCAAAGGAAGGCAAATAGAGTTAGAATTAGAGAATTATGACCAACGAACAAATCAGATGGATATGGATCCATGTAGTCAACCTACACCTATTAATGAAACATCTACAGCTGTTCCTCGTAGAACAACCAGGGTATCTCACCCACCAGTGAGATATGGTTTCCTTCATGAAGAAGAACAAGAGTTGTCTACTCATGAAGAAGTAAATCATAGAAATGATCCACTTACTTATGAAGAAGCTATATCAGATATAGACTCTTCAAAATGGATTGATGCTATGAAATCCAAGATTGATTCCATGTATAAGAATCAAGTTTGGGATCTTGTTGACTCTCCTGAAGGTATTGTACCTATAGGGAACAAATGGATTTTCAAGAAGAAAATTGATTCTGATGGAAAGGTAGAGACATATAAAGCAAGGCCAGTAGCGAAAGGGTTTCGCTAAAGGCAAAGAATCGACTATGAGGAGACTTTCTCACCTGTTTCCATGCTTAAATCAATTAGGATTCTATTAGCAATAATTGCATACTATAATTATGATATTTGGCAGATGGATGTCAAAACAGTTTTTCTCAATGGATACATTGAGAAAACATTTTCATAGAACAACCTAGGGATTTTGAATCCCAAGATGGTTCCAAAGTGCGCAAGCTAAAACGATCCATTTATGAGTTAAAACAAGCTTCGAGGAGTTGGAACATCCGTTTTGATGAAGCCATTAAGTCATTTGGTTTTATCAAAAATGAGGATGAGTCATGTGTATATAAGAAGGTTAGTGATAATGCTATCACTTTCCTTGTCTTATATATGGATGACATTTTGTTGATGGGTAATGACACAGGTATGTTGACAACTGTAAAGGTATGGTTGTCAAATACATTCTCCATGAAAGACTTAGGGGAGGCAACCTATATTCTTAGGATTCACATCTATAGAGATAGAGCGAAAAGAATAATTGGTTTATCCCAAAGTCTATACTTGGAAAATGTGTTAAAGAGGTTTAACATGCTTGATTCCAAGAGAGGATTGTTACCAGTGAGACATGGTATCCACCTTTCTAAAGAGATGTCTCCAAAGACACCTGGAGAAAGAGATAAAAAGGCTAGGATTCCATATGCTTCGGCTATTAGAAGTTTGATGTATGCAATGTTGTGTACTAGGCCGGATATCGCATATGCTGTTAGTTTGACTAGCAGGTATGAATCCAATTCAGGTTTGGAACACTGGATAGCTGTCAAGAATATCCTTAAGTACTTGAGAAGAACTAAGGATTTATTCTTGATATATGGAGGTGGTGACTTGCAATTGGATGGTTATATTGATTCTGATTTCCAATCAGATATCGATGATAGAAAGTCTACCTCTGGATATGTGTTCATTTGTAATGGAGGTGCAGTCAGTTGGAAGAGTTTCAAGCAGTACGATCACGATTCCACTCTGAGGCCGAGTATATTCTTTGCATCACATCTTTGTAAAAGAAGTTGTTTGGATATAAGAACCCCAGTCTCACCAGAAATCCAAATACATAGAAAGGCACTATCACATTATCAAAGAGATAGTTGGGCAAGGCGATGTAGCCATGCAGAAAATAGCATCAGCTGAAAATCCAACTGATCCATTCACTAAGCCTATGTCACAAACTCAGCTAGATCGACATCTTGAGAAGATGGGTCTAAGATATTATAATGTATGGCTCTAGTGCTAGTGGGAGATTATTAGTAGTATACCCTAGAACATATCATTTAGTATGTATCTTGTACATGTTTTTATTAATAAAAAGCATTTTCACTTTTCCGTTTACATAATATATTTATGTGTAATAGAAAATGTCCATTGATATTTTGTTAGAAATTCTATTCTTAAGTTGTTAAGAATATGAGTGACAGTATTTCTAGCAAAAAGTATGAGTGACAGTATTTCTAGCAAAAAGTATCATAAATTGGTTCACAATTGAGGATACTTCACAATAAGGACATGACTTATCTAGAAAGATTGTAATCATATTTGTTCCCAAGTTATTTATATGAGATATAAATAAGATGGAATGGTGAGTCTCATGCCATATAACAAACATGATAGGCACTTATACATGATAAGTAGGCCGAACCAGTAATATTTATGACAAGCACCTGGAGTTTATTCTTGTCAATGCATTATCATAAATCATATCAGTGTATATAATCTTTAGACCTGAGATAGCACAGTTATCTTGTATATATGTGGTTTGAGTTTGATACTGCTTTCATACTTGTACTGTGTATGGGTGTCTGGGCAAGTGTTGACTCCTACTAGTTACATATGGAGGTAGGTGTTGATCAAGATGGAATCTGTTACCCTAAGTAAATAGGGATAAAATCCTATGTTCATTTAATTGTTCTTGATGTTTCAAGTTCCTAGTCAGGACAGATAGATTTAATCAGAAAAGAGTTTCTAATAAGAAAATCTTTTAATCAAGAACTGGAATTAAAAGAGAACATAATATTCATAGCAAATGGAGTTTGACATAAACCATGACTCCAGCTCGAATTGGGATTTTGTAACAGAGAGATTCTAGTGCATAGTAACATATGATTATAGGTTTATTTAAGGTAAACCTTATTACTAATTGGGTGGCTATGGCATGCTATGCTTGGTGTTAACCATAGTCTATGAGGTGCCTAAAATGATTTAGAGAAATCATTTATGATAAGAAAGAGTTCTGATGATATTAAGAGTTACTATCATATCTCATTACCAATTAGTGATGAGCTTAGTGAGTCACACACATACACAAATAATCACTAAGTTAAATGTGATTTAATTAATTAGTTAAAGAATTTAATTGACTAATTAAATAGGTTTGGTTTACAATTAGATTGCAAAGTCCCTAGCATGGCTTGAAACCAAATCTAGGTTATTGGATGTATAGTATAAGTTAAATTCATATTTAAAGTGTTTAAATATGAATTTAATTATGAGAAATTAATTAATAGAGATTAATTAATTAATTTATATTTGATATAAATTGACTAAAAGAAGAAAAATAATTATTTTGAGTTGAGAACTCAAAATTAAGACACAGGAGTATTTTGGTCATTTCACAGGATGACATGTGGCACCAAGAGATGGTGACACATGGTACTACACATAAGCTTGCCAATTGTCTTTTAATCATATAAGATGATCAAAGTTAAGATTAAATCTAAGTTTGACACTTGGCACAATGTGATTGGGTTAATTAAACTAAAAGCTAATCAGAAGGTGACATGTAGCAAGAGTTTTAAGTGATGACCTAGCTATATAAGGGAAAAGATGAAAGAACAAAATTACAAGCTGCTATTCTTTCTTTTGTGCCGCCACCCAAAAAGTCTCTCCCCTCTCTTCTTCTTCATCTCTCATCAATTCAAAGAGAATTGCCAACATTCTCTTGAATTAAAACTACTAGAAATCGTTTCTAGTGTCTTGTATGCATTTATAATATCTCTAAAGGCAAAACCTTAATTTCTAATTGATTAGAAAGGCTTGAGAAGCTGTTCAACGGGCTGCCATTGGTGATCTTGGTGTGGACAAGCTAGAGGGACAACATCTGGTGTCCTAGGCGTATCCCAAAGGTGCCAAACACAACTGTAGTATATCAAAAGGTTATTGCACTTGTTCTTGATCTAATCTAGGGTTCTAATGAATTAATCTATTAATTCTAAAATCTTAAATGGCAAATATAGATCCAAAAATATATTAAAAGTGTATTAATATGCTGTTTATCATTGAAATCAAATAGATAAAAATGAATCTTGCATGATGCATGACACCCTAGAAGAAAAATTTTTGAATTCAATGATCTAAACATGTTTTTCATGCTTCCGCTCCTTCAGTCCTAACAGAATCCTTTCTAAGAGTGGTGCCAGGTACTTTATGACTTTGATTGATGATTACTCTCGGATGGTATGCGTGTATTTTCTAAAAATAAAAGATGAGGCATTTTCAACCTTTGTAAAGTGGAAGACGATGATTGAGAAGCACACAAAAAAGAAGATCAAACATCTTAGAACTGATAATGGATTAGAATTTTATAATCATGAGTTTGATGCATTCTGCAGTAATGAAAGAATAGTGAGACACCACACTTATGCAAGGACACCACATCAGAATGGTATTGCAGAATGCATGAACAGAATGCTATGTGACAAAGCACGAAGCATGCTCTCACATTCAGGAGTGGAAAAGGATTTCTGTGCTGAAGCAATTAATACAACCTATTTCTTGATTAATAGATCTCCATCTACAGCTATTGAGTGTAAAACTCCTTTTGAGATCTAATTCAGTTTACCTACTGATTACTCTCAGCTGAAAATATTTGGTTGCCCTGCTTATGCTCATATGAGAGATGGTAAGCTTGAGCCGAGGCGAAGAAAATGCATATTTCTAGGGTATGCATTTGGAGTGAAAGGCTACAGGTTGTGGTGCAATGATCCAAAGTCTCCAGAATTAATTATCAGCAAGGATATGACATTTAATGAGTCTGCTTCATTGGATAGTCAGAGGGAGAAGTCAATAGCAGAATCAGATCATGGTGTCAAAAAAAAGGTGGAGCTTGACATTAATACTTCAGCAGTTCAATCCAGTGATTCAGAAGATGAGGTGCAAGATTCTGATCAACAAGAGGATGTATCTGAGCAACACTAACAACATTGCAACTGGTAGAGAGAGAAAACAGATTAGACCCCCACAGAGATATGCATATGCAGATCTAGTTGCATTTGCCTTGTTAGTTGCTGAGACAGTTGATGTGCATGAACCCAACAATTATAGAGAAGCTATTTCTTGTTCCAATGCAGATTAGTGGGTCGATGCTATGGGTGAAGAAATTGAATCTCTTCAAAAGAATCATATTTGGGAGCTTGTAACATTGCCTAAGAGACAGAAAGTGATAGGCTGTAAATGGGTGTTCAAGAAAAAGGAAGGCGCCCTAGGGGTTGAAACACCTTGATATAAGGCACGGTTGGTTGCAAAAGGCTTTATTCAGAGGGAGGGAATTGACTTTAATGAAGTATTTTCTCCATTTGGGAAGCACAATTCTATTAGGTTCTTACTTGCTATAGTTGCTCTTCATGATGTAGAGCTTGAGCAACTAGAAGTAAAGACAGCATTTTTGCATGGTGAGCTAGAGGAGAAAATTTATATGAGTCGGCCTGAGGGATTTGTCATTCTAGGTATGAAAAATCATGTTTGCTTGTTCAAGAAGTCTTTATATGGTCTAAAACAGTCCCCTAGACAGTGGTACAAAAGATTTGATACATTCATGATTCGTAATGGCTTTATTCGTAGTTTATATGATAGTTGTGTGCATCATAAGAAGCTTTCAGATGATTCCTTTGTCTATTTGCTGTTGTATGTGGATGACATGCTTATTGCTGCTAAAAATATGTCGCAAACTAACATTCTAAAAAAGCAGTTGAATGATGAGTTTGAGATGAAGGATTTGGGTGCTGCAAAGAAGATTTTGGGAATGAAAATTACTAGGGATAGAAGTAATTTGCAGACATGTTACCAAAAAAAAATGAAGAGATAGAGCACGTGTCTAGTGTTCCCTATTGGAGTGTTGTTGGTAGCATTATGTATGCGATGGTTTGCACTGGACCTAATATTTCACACGTAGTTAGTGTTGTGAGTAAATACATGGCGTGTCCTGAGAAAGAGCATTGGCAGGCAGTGAAATGGATTATGAGGTATTTGAAGGGTACTATAGATGTTTGTATGACATTCGATAGAGCCAAGATGAGTGATTCAGTTGTTGGCTATGTGGATTCAGATTTTGCAGGTGACTTGGATAAGAGTAGATTTTTGACAGGTTATTTATTTACTTTTTCTGAAAGCGCTATCAGTTGGAAGGTAACATTGTAAGCTACAGTTACTTTGTCTACCACAGAGGTAGAATATATGGCTTTAGCAGAGACAGTAAAGGAAGCTTTATGATTACAAGGTTTGGTGGATGATCTTGAGTTGATACAGAATAAGCCAACAGTATTTTGTGGCAGCCAGAGTGCAATACATCTCATAAAGAATCAAATATACTATGAACGAACTAAGCACATTGATGTCAAATATTACTTCATTCGGGAAATTATATCTCAAGAGACTATAGTTGTACAAAAGATATTTATACATGATAATCCAACAGATATGACGACCAAAGGAGTCCTAATTAGCAAGTTTAGGCATTGCCTAGACTTGGTTGGTATTTGTAATGCTCAGTAGTGCCCTTTGCGAGGGCATATGACAAAATAGAGAGTTTGTGATTTATTTTGTTGATGATGGAGGAAATTTAAGCCTATGAAAAGAATTGTTATTTTTATGTGGTTTGAATTTTTTATATGTTTTCGTGGACGTAAATTGTGACCTGACTCGAAAGTTTTGCATTGTGAATCGATTGAGATAAAAAGTGAGATCTCCTTGGGGGTGCCGGAGCAACGCCCCCACGGTATGAACCAGTGTAAATATTGTAATATTCTGCCCTTTGCGGAAGAGTTGTGAGAAATCCGGGAAACACACTGAGGTTAGGGTTTGAGAGTTCTAAGTGATTGTATCTTGCTCTTTTTCATCACAGTAGAACTTTTTCTCTTATTTTTTCCGTGGACGTATACCTTACGGTTGAACCATGTTAAATCCTATGTTTTTTTTTTTTTTCTATATTGTGAAATTGTGCGATTTGTGTATTTACCTTAGATTTACGTGCCTATCATAATAATACGATTATGGTGCTTAGATAAATTAATAAATTTGGTTGGATCATCAAAAATCACTAATTATTCACACATTCGATCTTTAACAGTGATCCACACGAACTGCAGTATAAAAAATCTATCAAAACGTGTTTTTGGGAGAAAAGAAGAGTGCTAGCTCTTTCAACAGAATTATCATTATTAATTATGGGCTACCTAAGACCTCTCTATTTATAGTGTTTCATTAAATGAAATCCTAATCGGATTAAAACTTTAATTAATTAACCAATCTATAATTTTTTATTAGATTAGGATCTTAATTTCACTATAGTGCATGAATACTAACACAAACACCAAATATAAATTGGTTAATGGCTAAAATCTCGAATAAATAAATTTAAATCTCGTATAAATGCATAACTATCATATTTCTGCTTTTGAGGCTTGCGATACAGTGCTCATGGTATTTTTCCTTTTGAAAATATTGCTGCTATTGCTATTGCTAGTAGCATCAACTGTGAGGATATTTTTATACCACTTAGCAGAAAGCTTTGGCATGCGCTTAAGAGTTTGGCGATCAACATAGTAAAGTCCATACCGCACACTGTAACCATCGATCCATTCGAAGTTGTCGATCATGCTCCACACGAAATACCCACGAACATCAGCTCCATTTCTATAATTCAAAGTAAGCAATTCATTAAGATAATGTTCGGCTGGAGGGAAAAACACAGAAAGGATTCTTTTACCTTATAGCTCTAGCCAGAGCTGCAAGGTAGGATTTATGAAAGTTGATTCTTTCAGCATCCTGCAACAAGTCTTGCTGATGTTGTTGCTTTTGTTGTGGAGGAGGAGCAAATCCTATGGTACGATTTGAAATCTTTTAGTAAATTCAACGATTGAACTACCGGCCACAGATGTCATGCTACTTACCATTTTCTGTCACAATCATTGGCATATTATTGTATCTTTCCTTAACATAGTTAATAATCTTCTCCATTCCTCTTGGAACTACAAAGAACCTTGGATTTGCAGTCTGCAGGATATTGAAGTTAAAAAGAGTTGGCAATGGAATTAGATGTTTTACATGTAATGGTATCATACCCGGTCTCCGATCAGAACACCATCTCTCTCTCCTGTGGTGTATACAAAGCCCCGGATAGGGCGATCCCAGCCTGGGATACAAGCAGAATGGATGCAATCCTTGGCATATAATGTTGAATAATGGTTAATGGCAATGAAATCTATACTTCCTTTTAAAATGCTGATTTCTTCCTGTGAAAACCTTGGCAATACACTTCCAAGATAATGACGCATTTCAGGAGGATAATCGCCATATACAATGGGATCGAAAACCCTGCATAACAAGAAATAATCATCTTACAACATTCCCTTGTTGCAAAATCAGGAAAGAGAATCAATGAGGAGTTAATCTAATGGTAAAATTAAGGATGAAACCTTAATTATTCTGTGAAAATTAAGATATTTCAAATTTTATTTTCTCAAACATTCAGTTGTTATTGGAATGATATCAATTTGATTGTTTATTTGATTATGGTCATGTACAAATATATTTTTAAGTGAGAAAAGAACAGAACTAATCTATAACATTCATATCAATGAAATATAAGGAGGGAAAAACAACCTTGATTTTTCTCTATGGTGACAAAAGTTTCTTGTAATTAAGCTATCCATATAAAAATAGCATAACTATTAATGATTTAATGTTGACTTCATAGCATTTATGTAAAGCCCTATCCTAATAATCAAATAAAAATTTGGAAAGGAAAAAAAATTGTATTAATGCTGATTTCATGATTTATTAATCAAATCAATGAAATTGATTAAAATTATAATTAAAAATATGCAAAATTAAAGATATATTAAAATTAAGAGAAAAAAAAACCTTTGACCAATTCATATTGTAATTTCTCCTAATTTTTCCATAATAAGAGTAGGGTATTAGTCATTTTGAAAGTCAAAATCTAAAAGCAAATAAAAAAAAAATAATTAACAATCAGAAAATTGAAAACTAGCAGCCCACAGATCCAGTACAAGTAGTACCAGGCTACCAGCCATTTTTATTGACCCTTCCAATTTTTTGAGAAAAAATTTTTCTGTTCTACCAGTGGAATTTGCTTACAAATTTCTATTCCATTTTTAATTTTTTTTTTTGTAAATAAACAACATAGATCAATTCTATTCTAAACAAATATGTTCTCTCTCTCTCATTTAATTAGTTTGACATTTCAATGAATTTGATGGATTTTCTTTAATAAATTAAGTTATACAAAATTTAGAAGTTATGAGTATATAATTTTAATGAAAATTATTGCATCTAATTTTTATATTTTCTAATTTAATAATAAAATTTGGGTAATTAAGAAAAGCATTTATGAAAAGTTTGAGATAATAATAAATTTCTCAATATAAAAAATTATGTCAATTTTTATATTATAATCCCCATTCTCAATTTAAGTGCATCGTTGACTTAATGATTATATTTATATTGAATGAGACATATTGCAAGTATTGGCATTAAAATTATTATGCAATGATTTCATAGAAGAATAATAACATATCATTGTAATGTAATTATTGTGATTTATTACCTTGTATAAGAATAATAATTTTATCCATTTATAAATATTTATTTTTAAAGGTAATGTATTATTTTGTGCATGCACTTGTCACCTTATCAACCATCTAACAAATGCTAGCAGCACTTACCAGGCCAGCTGAAATGCCAGGGCTCTGCTTACTGCTTTCTGATCGTCTTCGTTGTCCCCATGCGGTTCATACATCATTGTATTTGCAATGATACCGATGGAACCACCCTGCTTTGGCTGCATCAAATGCATTTCCACCACATAAAACTTATAAGCATTAACACATTACTAATCTGTTGTACAATGAAATTAAATCGAAATATATAAAATGGTTTTCTTATAACTATTTATAGCGGTAAATACCATTATAATTAATTATTATAATAAAACTGTTGTATATACATTGATTTCATCAAATAATTTTTTTTTAACACATTCCACATAATTATATCACATAGAGCTGGAAAATATAGGAATTTAAACCTTTCCTTCCATAAAGAATTCAATGGAAAAAAAAAAATTGAAGCAAGCACATTCAAGATTCAAGTTACCTGAAACATTTGGCGGTATAGCTTAACCGCCTTAGCATGCGCCAACAACATATTATGCATAGCAGTGGGAGGTTCTACATCAGAATTACCAAAGGAACAGTTGCCGAAAGGTGGTGAACAGTGTCCTGGAGGGTACCATCCCCTCATATAGGCCATGTCTGCAAATAAGTTGGGCTCGTTCAAGGTTGTCCAGTACTTAATTTTATGTCCAAAGCTCTTGAAACAAATTTCTGCAAAGTAGAGAAAATCTTCCCTGCAAGAAATTAATATCCAAATTCAGGGGGTTTCAGAGAGCTATCGGCTTTACAATTTTCAATATGAGAGTTGAAATTACTGCATAAGAGGACTAAGCCATGAGCCATATCTGTCCTCCAACTCTTGTGGGATATCATGATGGTGTATTGTCACGAATGGCTCAATTCCTGCAGTTTTATATAAACAACTTGCCTATCATGTTTCAAACATATAAATGAATATCAAAGGAAAAGTAAATTACCCTTAAGTAAGAGATTGTCTATAAGATTATTATAGAAACTGATTCCTCTTGTGTTCACTTCACCAAATCTTCCCCCTATCATTAATCAATTACTTAATTAATTAATTAGCAAATAGCAAAGCACTGAAATCTATCAACTTGATTTAATAAATGGCTAGCACATACTTGGCAAAATTCTGCTCCATGAGATTGAGAACCTGTATGCATTTACCCCAAGAGACTGCATCAATTCAATATCTTCCTGTACACACAGAACAGAACAAAACAGTAGAGAAATAAAAGAACTAGAATAGCTCTTTTCAGTTTCTACTTTCTAGTTCGTGAAATTTAAAGATAAGAGTGCAAAGGGGAAAAGAAAAGATCGAATTAATACCAGGAACTGATGGTAATGATTGTCTGCTATGTCTCCATTATCATTATTCTTTATGTTGCCTGAAAATTTTTGATCAAGAAATTGTCCAAATCCTTAAATGCACATATTTGCGATACAGATTAAAGATATAAGTTGAAAATGGGTACCTGGAATATGAGTAAAGACATCCCAGTTGTTGAGACCCTTGCCATCTTCAAGGTAAGCTCCTTCAATCTGTGAAATGTCAAATCTGGGAACTGAGATTTTGCAGCACAAGAAGGGAAATTACCAAAAAAAAAAAAAAAGGCACCTGATATGATGAAGTGCTTGTTCCAAATAGGAAGCCATCTGGGAATTGAGATCTTTTAACATCTTCTTGTTCATGTTCATTAGTTGTTTGAGCTAAAGACGGATGTAAAAGGAGAACAATGCAGAAGAAGAAGAAGAAGAGCTGAGATATTTTGAGCCTCATATTGTTCCTTTGAAAGGACCAAAAGCAGAGAAGCATGAGTAGTCCTGACACATTATACCATATATTATTTAAATTTTTTTAAAAAACTATTAAGATTTTTGAAATTTTAATTAGAGTATAATGGAGTTCAATTCAGAATGATTTAAATTAAATATAAATTTAATTTTCATCAGATTCATTTTGATTCCGTTTTATCCAGAGACCGAAATGTTTATTAATTCAGTGTCATCAACAAAGTGGTGATGTGGTCCCACAATGATTTAAATTTTTGGTTGGCTAAATTATAAATCTAGTGATAAAGATTCTGTTTCCTTCATTAATTTAGGCAAGTGCATAGCAGCATTATTTTATATTAATTTTTTTGAATATCAAAGAATTATTAAAAAAAAATGGGAAGACAAATTTGAAGGAGAAAAAGCATGATATCGTTGGAAAAGGAAGAAAACCTTTTTTTTTTAATAATCTATTTACCATATAATTAATTAAAAAAAGAGTTTAAAATTAAATCAGAGGCCACAATAGGCATTCTTTTAATAATAAAAAAAGAGCTCAAAATTACACAAGACAAATCGAATTAGGTTTAGAATAATTATCATCTCTTTAACAGTATGTACAAGAAATAAGCTATCAACAATATTGTTAGTAAACAAGTCAATTAGGAGCAGTTTAATTGATCTTATTCACTTGTAAGGTGTGAGAAGGGAATGTGTCGAGATCGAGTCTCCTTATGTATCTATTCTAAAATTATTCACTTTTATAGTGAGAAAAGAGATTATTCCAATCTGTTAACAACTTTAGTGTTGATCCTTATCTTTGTTGAAACAACACCAATTACCCTGTATTCAGCTTCTGTGGAGGATTTAGCCACAGTCCTCCACTTAGAGTTCCACAAAATGAGATTAGAGCCAAGAAAATTGCATACCTGGAAGTCGACTTATGGTAGCACTGTCACTTGCCCAATGTACATCACTATAGGTGTGGAGTTGATGAGAAGGTGATTTTGTCAAGTGAATATCGTAGTGCTTGTTGTCTTGTAGATAACACAATGTTCTCTTAATAGTGGTCCAATGCTCTTCGGTGCGGTTATGTAAAAATTGAGAGACTATTAACAGAATAAGTAACATCTGGTCTAGTCAAAAGTAAATATTACAAACTACCCATGATACTCCGATAAATTTGCATGTACCCATATTAGCTTTTAATAATATATCATTGGGTTAGGAGAGTACTGGGTTAGGATGCTTTTGCCAAGCATCCTTGGCTATTGGGGAAGTGATGACTTGGGTTAGGAGAGTTTTGTAAATGGAACAGAACATCCAGCTTAGGAACAATTGGTCTTGACGTTACCAAACATCATATTTTGTATTGCAAATGTTATTAGCTGTCATAACACGATTTCTGGGCCGGACTGATACTAGGACTTGGGTCAGCATAAGGCCCCTAAAGCCTGTAGTAAGCCTAGCTATTCTAACCCAAACCTTAAACCCATAGAAGTAGCCCAACTTCAAGAAAATAAACATATAGAGTTTGGCTATAAATTGAACTATTCAACGAAGAGTACTAACTCACCCGACCTGTAACACACAATATCAAAAATTTGGGAAGCTCAGCTCACCCTCACAATCTTCAAATAGATAAATAAACATCTGAGAGCTCAGCTTCCTCCATCCACAGTAATATATAGCATATGCATCCAAGCTATCTCACATAAGTAAGTTTATAACTCTAGAAAATTTAGTTATTATAACCCCATAAAAAATATATTACAACTACTGGTACATGCAGAGTTCTAGAATTGAACAAAGATAATAAAAGCAAAACTAAACTTTTCCGGTTAAACCTATGAGAAAAGAAAGCAGGTTATTCTCAATAAGTCCACCCGTCACCTGAGGAAAAATAGTTAAATATGGGTGAGCGCTCGACGCATAGAGTAAGATATTGATTTTAAATATAATTTCTACAACAATCTAAACCTAATACTTTCCTATGTATGAAATGCAATATAATCACATAGTTTCAAACAATATTCGCACAAAAGATAATTTAAAGCACGCATACACTCGTGAGTCTCGTCAATACATGTATGAGAGCTGATCCTCTTTACAGCTCTCTTGATCCAATACCTAGTAGCGAAGTCAACTCAAACCGGTCTTTTGCTTAATAATCTAAGTGCAGGGGTCAGCGCGATCAACTCAAAGTCATACTCAACTCGACTTATACATATATATAAGGATCAGGTCTCAACGAATCAAGCTCTAGCCGTGACTACTCATCCTACCATATCCATATCCACATCATACTCACACCAACACACACACAGCTCCAAATTACCTTAAGGCGACATCCACAAACAAGCACATTAATATATACAGCAAAGGAATATGCCTAACATGTAAATAATTAAATATATACATATATGTGAATGTATGAGCATGCATTGAATATAAATTAATATTATTGAAATTACAATTAAAATTTATATCAACTTACAGATTAACCAAAAATCACTGAGGTGGCTGAGAAGAGGAGAAATGTTGACTTGGATCACCTAAATAATTATATTCATAAATTTATCAATATTAAATAAAACAAGAACTTAAAGAGTTAAGGAGACCCTAAATTTTATGCTAGAAATTTGGCAGAGTTTCTCCTATTCCTAGGACCTACTCAACCTACAAAACAGTTCAAATAACATTTCCTAATCCAAAGGCGTTAGGCTCACAACACAACCATAACATAATGCCCTTCCTGGGCCTGCCACAACTGATGATGACATTATGGTAGACCTTGAAGCACCACAATTCAAAGGAGCCATAACAAGGTTAAGAGCTAAAGCTTTGCAAGCACTAATCATGGAGCAAAAAGCCCTAACACATTTGGCCAACACTATGGAGAGTCAATTGGAGTGCTTTACAATATTACAAGTACATATTCAAGATGATCCTAGCTTAACTGAAATGGAAGGAAGCTATTTGGAGGCTTGCTGACTTGGCATGCCACGTGGTATGCCATGTGGATGGTAACGTAGTAGCTTGGATTAGGTGGCGGCACATGTGGATGATATGTTGGCATGCTCACCTACCACTTTGGTTCAAGTCATTATCCATTGTACAAATGATGAGTGGGAGATGTCATTATCTAACTTTTTTACATTTTTAGTAAAAGCTAAAGTTCCAAATCTAGTTACAAGATAATGGCAGACTTTGAGGGAAGAAATCTGATGTTGGAGGCCTTCCTTTTGTAGCTAAGTCATTCAAACATTTAAGGAAAGGTGTTGCGTAACAACCAGCCAAGCATGGACCATTAGACATTTGTCATGCTTAGCCAAATAGCCATATAAACTCTTTCTTCTTCATTTTGCTGGGGAAGATCAGGTTTCATGTTTTTAGAACTCCATTAGAGAGAATTTGTAAGAGCTTAAGCTCAAATACTCTTAAGTGAGGTTATGTTCTTTGCTAAGTTCCACCTAGAACTTAGATTCAATACAAGTTTGTCACTTGCATTATCTTAAGTATATACTTGAGATTACTTAGCATAAGTTGTCATTTTGTTTTAAGTGCTTTGACTCTTTGTAATCTATTTTTGTTAGTTAATATATTTAAAGTTTCTCTTCTCTAAATTAGTGTTGTGATTTGTTTGGTTATATTTAAGTGAGTTTGAGTTGCTAGAGTTAATCTTGGTTGCTGGAATAGATCTTTCATGCTTGGCTGAACCTAACATATCCATCCTTAGTGATTCAGCTAGGCTTTCATCAACAACAGCCAAAACTCATATATTTACACTATTCAGCTACTAAGCTTAAAACTAACATTCTGCAAAAACTATTCAAACTAACTCCAAAAATTCTATAATCATGCCTCGCAATCCTTAACAATGCTATTATACTAATACAATTAGAATCATAATTTTCTAAGTACCCATGAATATTTTATGAATTTTATTCTAAACTCAACCTTAGGTAAAATCGGACATTTAGAGTTCGGGTTTACCTATATCAATTCTGATACCTAGAATGCATCTGGTGCATCTGAAAATGGTGGAAAGCACTATAATATTGACCCACTTTCGAAGTGGATCCCGTAACCCGTGTGTCTGACCCAAAAATGCAATCTCAATCGCTGGTAGAATTTCTTAAAAACAAGAACACCTTCGTGAAGCTAACAATACCAAAAGTTAGAATATAATTTTTTATTTAATTAAAAAGATTCATTAAAGACTCAAAAAATCATTGGTAAGTTTATGGGACTCATTGAATTTTCGATGTAGAAAAAATTTTAAATTAGTGCCATTGCGAAGTTCTTGACGAATAGAGCACACTGGTGGTCTCGGAATTTTAGTTGGGTTCACAGTTTGGGAGAAATCTAATCCAAAAGTCTAAAAGGGTTAAAACTTTCCAGCTCGATTCACATAAACAACTCAATGAAAATTGATAAAATTGGTGTATATGGAAAGCTCTTGAGGAGTAAAACACAATTGGGATAAAACCCAATCTGATTGGTGGCCAGAACCACTGAAAATAGCAAGAGAAGTCGAAAAGTTGTGCAGAAGGAAGGGAGGAAGTTTGGACTCGTTTTTTGGCCGAAAAACGAGGCGATGGCGGCAGGGGCAATGGGAGTGAGGGAGGAGAGAGAAAAAGAAGCGAGAAGGAGGAGAGCCCAATGTGCGGGAGAAAAGGGGAGGGGAAAAAAGAAAGGGTCTATCCGATTCAATTGGTCTGATCCGATCCTATTCAATTCTACTAGTCTGATTTAGAACACTCAAAATTTAATTTTTACTTTGCCCTAGGACCCAAAATGAGACTCAAAAATTTTGAAAAAATTATAAAAAAACTCAAAAAAATTTATGAAGTCCAAATATATTTTTAAACTTGCCACGTGGTCTTTAAATTAATTTTTAAAAATCATTAAATTTAATTATAGGTTTAAAAATCTAGAAAAAGTCAAATTACATAGCATAATATATTAAAATATCAAAATTTACACATAAAATAATTATTTAAAAATTCAGGATATTATATTTTTTCCTCCTTACAAAAAATTCGTCCTCGAATTTTACACAAGGCAAAACAATAACACTAAGTTATATACCAAACAAGTATGGGTACTTGTTGCACATATCCTGCTCTGACTCCCAGGCGTATTCCTCCACAGATTGACTCTTCTCAGTACTTTAACCATAGGCGTCTGCTTTGACTAAAGCTGTCTCATCTGATTGTCTACTATAACTACTGACTGCTCCTCAAAGGTCAAGTTCTCATTTAATTCTATTGTGTCTGGTTGCAACACATGAGAAGGATCAAGAATATATTTCCTAAGTATGGAAATATGAAACACTGGATGGACATGAGAAAGATTTGGTGGCAACTCCAACTGGTAGGCTACCGCTCCCATTCTGTCTGTGATCTCAAAAGGTCTTATGTAATGGGATTCCAACTTGCCTTTCTTTCCAAATTTCACAACCCCTTTCATAGGAGAAACCTTTAAGAATACATAATCACTCATTGCAAATTTCATGTCTTTCTGCCTCAGATCTACATAACTCTTCTGCCTACTAAAAGCTGTTCTTAAACGTTCCCTGATCAAAGGAATCATCTCTGACGCATACTGCACCAGATTTAAATCATGTACTCTCGCCTCTTCAACTTTTGTCCAACACAGAGGAGATCTACACTTCATGTCATATAATGGCTCATAGGGTGCCATTCCAATACTGGAATGATAACTATTATTATAAGCAAATTTCACTAATAGTAGCTGATCAACTCACTAACTTCCAAAATCTATGACACATATGTGAAGCACATTCTCTAATGTCTGTATCATCCTCTCAGATTGCCCATCTGTCTGTGGGTGGAAAGCTGTACTAAAATTTAGCTATGTGCTAAGTGCTTCCTGAAGCTTCCTCTAAAACTGAGAAGTGAAATGGGTTCCTCTGTCAGATATTACAAAAATAAGGATTTCATATAATTTGACTATCTTAGGAATATACAACCTCGCATACTGAGCAATAGAATAGGTGGTCCTTATAGATAAAAAGTGAGCCAACTTGGTCAAATGATCCACAATTACCCATATGGAATCATACCCTCAGATAGTACGAGGCAACCCCGTCACAAAGTCTATAGTGATCATTTTCCACTTCCATTCAGGAATGGGAATCTCCTGCAACTTTCCTAATGGCCTCTGATACTCAAACTTTACTTTCTGATAAGTTAGGCACTTAGACACAAAGTCTGCTATGTCTCTCTTCATACCACTCCACTAGTACCTATTCTTCATATCATGGTACATCTTTGTAGATCCTGGGTGAACATTATAAGGTGTATAGTGTGCCTCTTGCATAATCTCATTTCTTAGGTTATCCACATCAGGCACACATATCCTAGAGCCTTGCATAAGGGTACCATATTCATCAAACCCAAATTCAAATCTTCTCCCTATTGCATCCTTTTCATGATCCACATTAACTGTGGGTCCTTGTGCTGGAAAACTCTAATTCTACGTCGCAGATCTAGCCGCACTCTAAAATAAGCCAAAAGTGTACCCGAAGCAGCTATATCCAAAATCAAACCCTAATCTAGTAGTTCATGCAATTCCTGTGTCAATGGTCTCCTCTCAATTGTTATATGAGCCAAGCTACCAGAAGACTTTCTACTCAAAGCATCTACCACCACATTTGCTTTACCAGGGTAATACTGGATAATGTAGTCATAGTCCTTTAGAAGCTCCATCCATCTCTTCTACCTCAAATTTAAGTCCCTCTATTGAAAGATATACTCTAAGCTTTTATAGTCGGTGTATATCTCGTACATTTTATCATAAAGGTAGTGCCTCTAAATTTTTAGTGTAAAAGCTACAACTGCCATTTCCAAATCATGAGTGGAGTAATTCTGTTCGTGCTTCTTTAACTGCCTCAAAGTATAAGCTACCACTTTATCATGCTGCATCAAAACACACCCCAACCTAACTCTAGAAGCATCGCAGTATATTGTATATACTTTTCCACTCATAGGCAAAGTCAACACAGGAGCTATAGTTAAATAGTCCTTAAGCTTTTAAAAGCTTTCCTCACACTCATCTGACCAAAAAAATGGGACATTCTTTCGAGTCAATCGTGTCAAAGGAGTTGTTATCCTAGAGAAGTAATGTATAAAGCGTCTATAATAACCTACTAAGCCTAGAAAACTTTACACTTCGGTGACTGTAGTAGGCTTAAGCCAATCAATTACTATTTTAATTTTCCTGGGATCTTCCTGAATACCTTCACTAGAGATCACATGTCCCAAGAACGAAATACTCTCCAGTCAGAACTCACACTTTGAAAATTTAGCATTCAACTGATATTCCCTCGAAGTCTATAACACCATCCTTAAATGCGAAGCATGTTCTTCTTTAGTTTGGGAATATACCAAAATGTCATCTATGAAAACAATGACAAAGAATTCCAAGAATGGTCTAAACATCCTGTTTATTAAATCCATAAAAGCTGCTGGTGCATTAGTGAGTCCAAATGACATCACCAAGAACTCATAATGACCATACCTAGTCCTGAATACTATTTTTGGCACATTCTCACTCTTTATCCTCAGCTGATGCTAGCCCGATTGTATGTCTATTTAGAGAAGTATCTTGCTCCTTGCAGTTGATCAAACAAGTCATTAATCTGAGGGAGCGGATACTTATTCTTACCTGTCACCTTGTTTAGTTTTCTGTAGTCAATTGATAAACCCATTTTATATAGATATTTTAGGGTAGTTTTGCATCAATTTTGCCTTTTTAGTTTAGTAATTTTATGCTTTTAATGCTTATTTTAGTTAATTTGTTAATTTTAGTTTCATTATATTTGATTTTTGGAATCTTAATGTTTTTTATAGGTTTTAATAAGGTTTAAAGGCAAAAAGGTCCATATAGAAGAAATTCAAAGTGATTTGGAAGCTTAAAGTAGTGTGAAAAGTGAAGAAAATTCGCTTAAAGGAGAAGACCAGCCGAGACTTTCAAGGGCCTCAATATGCTCTGTATTGAAGGTCATGTGAAGATAAGAGTTAGCCAACAAGAATCCACATGAGGCATGTAAATTCACACAAGGTCGTGTAAATAGAGACTTCGGAACAAAACACGTCGAAAGTTTCAAGGGCCTCAACATGCCCCGTGTGGCGGGTCGTGTAAACAGAGATTTTGGAGCAAAACACGCCGAGACTTTCAAGGACTCCCACATGCCCCGTGTAGCTGGTCGTGCAGAATCTAAAGGTTCCTCCTCCGAATCAACATGAGGCATGTGAAAAACAACTTAAATCAACATGAGGCATGTGGGATGGCGCTGGCAGATTTGCTGATATGAAAAAATTTTCTCTTTTCACACCTTTTACACCTTTTGTCCTTATCCCTTTAGAGACTATTTTTAGGGCAAACCTTGAGGGGATATATAAGCATCATGTTCTCATTTTTACCATAAGGAGGAAGAGAAAGAAAAATCAAAAGAGAGAGGAAGAAAGAGGGAATCACGCCATTTTTGGAGGAAGAACACTAGCAGAGTGACGTTTTCCATCTTCCATTTTCAGAGATTTAGATTCTCTTCTTCTGGGTTCTTTTATTTTTAGTCTTATTTTCATGTTTTCTTGCTCTATTTCATATTTTCTACTTGTAAATACAAGCATGAGTGAGTAGATACTTAAGATTTCAGAGTTGGGTGTAATGATTTAAGTTTTATTTGTGGATTTGGACTGGTTTTAATCAAATTTTAGTATATATAAGCTTTGATTCTTATCTTGTGTGCTTATTTACATACCCATTGTTGGTACCCTTTGGGTTTTGTTCTTAATCTTAGATTGAAGGACCGAGAAGTGAAAATCTATGATAGATAATCAAGATAATGAACTTAATCACCTAGTGTTAGAAATAAACTAGTGGGTTAAGAGGAATTCCAAGTTAATTAAAATGCTAAAGGGTTTTGGGTGATTAAACATCGCATGAGAATGGGGTTTAGTTTCCTTTAAAACACTCTTTAGTTTGCTTGAAAGAGAAATTAAAGGAAATCAGAATCAACTTCCTTCAAACTTGTATTTCCCTTAATCTTGGCTTTGCCTATCCAAATCCCAATAAAATTTACTTCATGAACCTCAACTCTGAAATCAATTTTTAACATTAATTAATTAAATCTTTTGTTACTTGCTGAAATTTTAGTAAATTAGTATAGTGCTTAGAATTTTAATTACTCCATTCATCATAATTTCTTTATTTTCCCAATTTAATTTGCTGTATCTCTTACTCTATTTTTTTGGCACAAATTATCGATAGTCTAAATAATCATAACTTTTATAGTTTGGTACTCAAACAACAAATCTCTCTGGGAAGATATCATTTCTTTACTACTTGTCGACACCATATTTTGGTCGATCCCTGAAATCAAAAAGACTTAGAAATCGATCTCCAAGACCAAATCCACATGTCGTTCAATCACATTTCCGATCTCTCCTTGCCAAACAACCACATTTCTGACCCCTCTTCAAAAAGAACAGAATCCATACTAAGTCCCCATCAATTAAAGCCTCACCGGTCTCTCAAATCAATTACCGAGTTCTTTGGCCAAGTCAATCACATTTTCGATCTCTTGTTTGATGAAACCAAACCAACGTCAGGTTTTCATGTCGCCAGTCTTATTGCCGATCTCCCTTTTAAAAAGTTTGGAAATAATCGTTTGATAAAGTCAAAGTTCCAATCCGGTTTAATAATGATCCCGATCTTAAGTGTTCAAGTCAAATTTCCAATTTTAATCAAGTCCCGTTTAGCGTTGGTTCCCTGCCGATCTCATGCTTATTGTGTTTTCCGACCTCTTACACTTAGATCAATAATCACTTTCAGTTGTTGTTTTAATATGCTCAGACAATCAAGTGCTTATGCAAATTAGAGTTTTTCTGATCACACCCATTCATTAAACAAAAGGGAAAACTTCATTTCATTTGAAATTTGTACAAGTCATTCGGCTGGAGAATCACCCCCAGCCTGATCTACATTTTGATCGCTTCCTCTCTCACCCTCACCCTCCTCCTCACTATCCTCACCTTCGTCCTGGGGAGCCAGATCTACCATCCAAGAGAAGTCCTCCTCGGGATATCGCTTCCTGAGCTCGGCTAGGAGATCCCTATGAGCATTCACATAAGCACCGGCCTCCCTTGTCACCGCCTCTTCTTCTTTTGCTCTGAGCTCCTCAGTGAGGTGAGCAACTTTACCAGCTCAGAGTGCCCGAACTTCTTTAAGAATATGATCTTGCTCGGCCAGAACTTGAGCTTGCTCAGCCAGCTTATCCTCATAGAACTTCATTTGCCCCTCAATTTGAGATATGTAGTCCTGAGCGGATGAAAGTTGGGATCGGAGAGAAGCCACCTCATGACCCATCTTCTCGACCTCCTTACCCAGGTGGTGAGCCTTCTCCCGGACAATGTGCTGGTTCACCAAGCACTCCACGTTCAGGCTCATAGATCGGGTCAGGATGTCATCAAGATTGTCCGGGGACAGCCTATCCTGATCGTCTCGAAGGCAGATTGAGGCACCCAAAACCTTGGCTAAGCCCGGATTCTCCCGAACAGTCCGGTTCTTCTCCAGCGAGTTGATCAGAACTTAAGCGCCCCGGGAAAGGGTCCTCACGGAGGGTTGAGAAGGACCCCCTTCCGCACTCGAAGCGACTGGAGGAGGTGGAGGCGGCTCTTCTTGGCGAGGAGGAGACCGAACCACTTCTATGATCGGTGGTCCTGAAGGTTGAGACGAGCCTCCTTGTATTTCCCTGGGCTCATGACCGGGCGTCTGCAGAGCCTCAGCCCGCTTCATCTCCCGTACTTTCTGGGAGATCTCTCTCTTCCGCTTCCGGCTCTCCTTGGAAGCTTCGCCGCTTGCCATACCTGCACAAAGAAGAGGTCAGTGAGATCGCTAAGGTCCGAAGATCTGAGATATAGAAAATACCGATGCCGAGGTCAGAGAGTTGAAGCCCACGATCTTGGCCGGTGACCAGCTGCATAGTCCAATGATGCAGCTCTGCCATCACTGCATCCAAACAAGAGAACTTCTCTCTGGACGCCTGATCCTTCAACTCCATCACCATTGCACCCTCTTCTCTACTCAGGGCGATGTGCTTCGAAAGCAAGGGACCCTGATGCAGCCAGCTGCGAGGGAAGCCCTCAAAGCCGTTCGGAATTTTGCTCCTCAGAATGAAGAAGCGATTCTTCCAATTCTTCAGGGAGGAGGGCAGATCGGTAAAAAGCCTGCAATGTGGCTTCGCCTGGAAGAACCAATACTCGTCGTCCTTTCGACGAGTTAATCTATGTAGTTCGGCGAATACCTTAGCTGTAGGACGGAGTCCCTTAGCTCAGCAAAGGCCTCTGAAGGCCACTAGGATCCACCACAAGTTCGGGTGAATTTGGGCGATGCACACTTGGTGATATTTTAAAACTTCTTTGAAAAAGTCGTCAAAAGGAAACCGCAACCCGGCTTTCAACTGTTCTTCGTATACCATGATCATATCATTCTCTTCGAAGAAGTGATCGGCTCGGTGATCGCCGTGACACCGGATAAGTTCATATGAATCAGGCCGGATGTTATACTCCTGGCTGAACGATTGTAGGTCGATCTCCTGAAGGATTGATGACAGCTCGTCCATGAGAAGGTTTTCTCTCCCTGAAGAATGAACATGCCTTGAGGATGCTGCTTGACCCCGAGCTGGAACAGAGGTCCTAGGAGATTCAGGTCGCACGCTTGGTCCGACCACCTCCACTTCATCAGACGACCACGAGATCTGAACGAAAAGGGGGCTTGCCGCTCTCTGACCCTCGGCGCCGCTCATTTTCAAAGGAAATAGAGAATTTAAACTAAAAGAAGGATCAAAACCCTTACCGGAGCTTGATCGGTGTCGGAAGAACTTGAAAAATCGAGAGAATTTTGGAATCGCTCGCGAGATTCTGAAAATGACATAAGGAAGCAAATGGCGGACCCTTCCCCTATTTATACCCATCCGGGCATTTAATGCTCACGGTGTCCCAAGCGACGAATCGGTTAGCGGGATTCGCCAGCCTTTTCTGACACGTCTCACGAATATTCTGGAGATTCCCTAGAGAGATAGACGATTTGAGATAGATATTTCGAATCACAGATCAGTTAAGGGTCATTTAAATTAAGAATCGGATCGGGTAAATACTTCAGAGATCGGAAAATAACCAATACAATAATAATAAAATGATAATTGACAAAATAAAAATTTTATTTCCAAAAGGTTGGATTGCATCATTTGGGCGATCTCAAGAGATCGGATTACATTAAAGGTCTGATTACATCATTAGGGCGATCTCTAGAGATCGGATTACAGTAAAGATCGGATTACATCATTTGGGCAATCTCTAGAGATCGGTGGAACATCCTATCTAAAAGACCTATGTCAAAGCCTAGTCTCGTGGCTGAGTCAAAAGATGTGTTTGACCAGGAGACCGGCCGTCGACATCAGATAGATGTACAGCTCAGATGGGGGGACTATGACTCCTATGAGAATGAGAGAGGTCGTCATCAATGTTATCGCTCGAAACCGAGCCGCTGTCGGAACACCCAGTGTGGTGAGGAGCCAGATGAGCGTCAAGGGGCAGTCACCGATGTTAAGGGGAATATTAGCAATCTTTTCGCCCGAAATCAGTTCGCCGATTATATCGGTCGAATGATTCGGGATCGACATGATCGAGGTCCTTGATCCAGGTCGGTGAATTAGTCCGGTTCTCTCACTGGCATCAAATGAGGTCATCATAATTCCCCAATCACCAGGATCGTAAATTTTCAGGTGAGGAACAAAGACAGCAATCGAAAAAAGATCAAAAGCGGTTATCATATCCGGGACTGTTGCCGGAGTAGCTAGAACAGGAAAAGTAAGGAGGAAAGGGGAGAAAATCAAATGTGGAAGGTTTTTCCCGTTGAGGGTATATATAGAGGAGGACCGAGCATTTATTGCTAAGCAGAAAACGAAGCGGACATCTTGGGAATCGAAGGAAATAAATGCTTTGACTGAACCAGACCGGATGAAGGTGATGATCGGAGTTGAAAAGGTCGAAAGAGGAAAGCCTAGCATGAGAGAACGGAAAAGGATCGTGTTAGAAGGATCGGTAAGGAGGGGAGGTCGGATAGCAAAGAGAATAAGACAACTTCCGCTAACTGTTGTCATAATCAGAGCCAAGGTAGTTAAAGCGTTGCAGAAGAAATCCCCACTGCACGCCTCAGAATCGCCCACATTACTGACAAGTGCCAGAGTATGTCATGACAGTGCTGTAACATCCCAATCTCCACCGTTGATCTGATTTGTATGGACGAGCCCGGATCCCTTGGATCTAAGAAGAAGACGACAAGACCAGCGCCTTTCACTCCCAGCCCTCGGATCGCCCTAGAAAAGGAAATTTGGGACCGTCAGATTAAAAAAGAAAAAGGACAAATATTCTGATAGTGATCTCAGCCATTCATTCTCTTTAATTCTCAAACATCCGATCATGTCCTTTAAAATCCAAACCCTCCATCTCCCTCAGGGAAAATCCTGACCCTTCATGGGAAGCACCCGGTCCCTATAAATACCTGCATGAAAACTGTAGCAAGGGGGACGAAAAAATTAATGAATATAGCAAAAGGACTCTGAAACTTAATTCAATTCGTTACTCTGCTATTTTTGAGCTTTCATAAGAAAAACTTTTGAAACCAGTTTTCTGAAGTATTTTCTTGCAAAGGGATTTTTGAATACTGAAACTCTTCATTTTCAGTTCGTTCATTATCCTGTGACACTCTCACTTTCTGTCTTTGTTATCTTTTATTTCCACTCCCGTTGTCCAAGCTCAACTTCATTCAAACTCGGTTATTTTGACCTGACTACTTTTTAGCAAAGAATCCTTCATTTCATGGCGAACCTTAGTCCTCCAGCTATCAACCTGCAGTCCTATTACATTTTGTGATTCCGTAGTTAGTTTAGTAGATTCGGCTCCCTACAGGTGAGTGCTTATATTGCTGCTTTATCAAGTGCTCGTTTTATTTACGTATTTCCTTTATTTTTATGTTTGTAATTTACACCAAGTTTATACTGCATTTTAAAAAAAAAAAAACGAAGAAGGTCATTCTCGAGTTTACTTCTTTGTTAATCAGTCCATTCTCTTGTTAATCTTTATTACTTCTAAATGCAAGAGTCCTAGTCCCGAGCAGCGTATAAGTAGTTGGATGAAACGTAGGTAACTGTATCTTAAGCGTTTCTTTAAAATAATAGAAGGTCTGAATAACAAGTCAGGAAAATAGTAAAGTTGAAGAACTAGACTAACACAGAAGATAATTGGGTAAAACGTCATAACGCGGAATAAAACCAAATCTAAGATAAATAAATGGAATAGATCGGGTATCAAAAGGTACTGATAAGGCAACTACATAAGAGGTCGGAAAATTCAGTCTAGTATCCCCTGTCTAGTCACAAGGTACCAATGAGTTAAAAGGAAGCCTTATTCCGACCCCCGGCATCTTTGAATGCCAGAACCCTTAATTTTAAGCTCTTGTGAAGTGTAGCTGTAATCAAATTTCGAGAGGTCGGAAAAATCCTTATCCGACTCCGATTAAAATAAAAGAGATCAGCGAAAAGTTCTTATCCGATTCTCAACCAAAATTTTAACAAATATTTAGTAGAGATCGGAGGAGAGTTCTTATCCGATTCTCAAATCAAAATTTTTCACAAATATAAAGAGATCGAAGGAGAGTTCTTATCCGATTCTCAAATCAAAATTTTTCACAAATAAAAGAGATCGGCGAAAAAGTTCTTATCCGATTCTTAACCAAAATTTTAACAAATATTTAGTAGAGATCGGAGGAGAGTTCTTATCCGATTCTCAAATAAAAATTTTTCACAAATATAAAGAGATCGGAGGAGAGTTCTTATCCGATTCTCAAATCAAAATTTTTCACAAATATTTAGAGATCGGAGGAGAGTTCTTATCCGATTCTCAAATCAAAATTTTAACAAATATTTAAAAAGGGTCGGAGGAGAGTTCTTATCCGATTCTCAATCTAAATTTTTAATAAATACCTAAAGGAGATCGGAGGAGAGTTCTTATCCGATCTTCAAAACCAAAACAAACACCCAAAATAACCCCATAAACGAAAACCGCCACACAACATCAATTCACTAAGGTCATCTCATTTACTTGTGTATCTGGGTAACCCGAATTAGTAAAAAATCAAACGTTCCTTTTATCGAAAGGATTAACATCCCCATTCGAACCCCCCTAACTATCAATTTTAATTTATAAACAGTGTAAGGTTAAATCTGCTCACCCTCATTGAGGGACGAGGTGGGGTGCCTAACACCTTCCCCACCCGTTTACGGACCCCGAACCTAGAATCTCTGCATTTGAAGTGGTTTCGTTTTAATTCGCATTTCACAAAATGGTTTTCTTTAATTTCCCTCAAAATTAAAGTGGCGACTCCTCACTCTTTCCCACTTCGATGAGTGTTCGTCCAGGCGACTGCAAAACCCCTTGCGACAGCTTGGCGACTCCACTGGGGAGGTGACTTTGACCCCGGCCTAGAGGTCCAAAAGCAGGTTTAATTTTACGATCCAACCATAGTTAGGTGGGCTCAGTTTGCAAAATTCCTTATAATTATTGTTATTTTTGCTAACCGTTTTGCTTGTTTTATTCCCTACAGCATTCTTCGCCTAAAAAGAAAAATAAAACTCCCCCTATACTGGGAAGAGGTAAAAGGTGTCCCTTCACACACTGAATACTCACACAATGTCCTAACACACTTCAGCTCTATACCCGGGCTTTCTTATCCCTTTTAGGAAATAGGAGGGGGTCATGTAGCGGTACCCGTGGGTTTTACCCCGTTAGTATTCGTGAAGGCTTCTGCTCAGATTGAAACTCGTTCTATTTACTGTGATACCAGTTGAATTTTCCCGACAGTATCATGGGGGATAGAATGGGGCTCTACTGTTTACAGTAGGGGCAATTTGGGAACCTGTGGCTTTTAGAAAATTAGACCTTGAGCTAAACTATCACAATAGATGGAAGCTGTAGCAAACTACCTCGTAAGATAGAACTATCCAACTAGGTAGCACCTACCCGGTACCAGGACTCTCCCTACTTTAGGACAAAAGGGGCATACTTACTCTTACCCTTTTTTGCTTATGTTTTATTTTTTGAGGGTAATCTTGAATTATACTATTAAGAAAACCTACACACTTTCCTACTTTGATAAATGTGTGGGTGTCACTCTGCCAACAGTATAATTCAAAATTACCTGAATTTACCCTGCTAACAAGTTTTTCCTACAGGCATCACCAAATCAAGGTCTGTTAAAGGATAAGCATCATTTCTAACATGGCATCCTCGAGTCAGTCGGCAGAAAAGGTTCAGAACGCTAAACCATGGTCCAAACTAGCTCATAATGATGTCGCTAAGGCACATGCTAGCTCACTACCTCCATTGGATCTGAGCACAGTTGAGGTCAGAATGAACAGTCTCCAGGGTCTGGCCAATGGTTGGAAGTCATTTCCCGATCAGGTCAAAGCACAATTTGAGAAGAAATATGGGAGGATTGCAACCTTGATACGAGTTAAAGTTCAAGTCTCGGCATTAAAGGCCATGTTGACAGTTTGGAATCCTAAGTATGGGGTGTTCTCTTTCAACGATATCGATATTGCTCCCACTATGGAAGAATATCAAGCATTGCTAGAAATCCCTTATGCGGCGCAGAATCGGATTTACCTACACCTCGAGCATAGATAGACCTGGAAACGGTTCGCACATATGCTAGGGATTCCACCAGAAGAAGCAAAGGCGAGGGAAACTGTCAAAGGTAACACGCATGGATGGTATTGGACTTATCTCAAGAAGTGGTTGGATCAATACATCCAAGAGGAACAGTGGGATCAAGCTTCATTGGCGCTCACTTTGGGGATCTATGGCCTGATCTTGTTCCCTGGACCTTCAGGAATCATAACCTGCAGCGTTGCGAAAATATTCTGGGCAGTAGAGAAACAAAAGGTCAATCCAGTACCGGCAATTCTTGCCGAGACTTTCTTAACCCTTACCTACTGCAGACAACAAGGCAAGGGATCCATTAAGTGTTGTTCTCAATTGCTGCACCTCTGGATCATCAGTCATATGTGTCCTGTGGAGACGAAGGGGTTAACATGGTATCTTGACTAGCCTCTCATCGAGAAAATGACCAGATTGGTAATCAGCCTAAAGGATGAGCCGCAATGGCGAGAACGGATTCTGAGCTTCAATAGCCATGACTATTGTTGGAGGAAGTTGTGGACCTCTGGTCAATCCATCAATCAGTACCCCTAATTGGAGTGACCGGATATACAAGTTACACCCCAGCATTAGTAATGAGACAGTTCGACTTGACCCAGTTCGGAATCAACATCAAAGAAAACCACCAAGGTCGTTTCTATCATGAGCTTGACAATGAAGAAGAATTGAAAGTAGCTCGTAAATCCTGGGAGAACATCACCATGAGGGAAAGGTCGCCTAAGGGTCCAAGTGTCACGAGCGATTACCTTAAATGGAGAATTGACAGGGAACAAGGACACCTAACTCCAGATCCGACCGAATTCAAAAACAGTGACCTTTGCCAAGACAACCTTTCGAAAGAAGCTAGTGCTCGCTTGGCCGGCTCTTTACAGAGGATAAACACCGAAAACTCGCAACTGTGAGAACAAATAAAACAGTTGGAGGACCAACAGCAAATCCTCAAAAGAAAAGTAAGAAGGCTCAGGGAAAAGACAAGGACCGAAAAGATGGGATTCGAAGAGCAAGAGATACGGTGGGAAAAAGAAAAAAGCTCTCTCCAAGCTGTAATAAAAGAAGTAGAAGTACAGAACAGCAAGCTTTAGGAGAAAATGAAATATCAGGAGTTACTCA
Organism: Hevea brasiliensis; assembly: GCF_030052815.1. Lineage (NCBI taxonomy): Eukaryota > Viridiplantae > Streptophyta > Magnoliopsida > Malpighiales > Euphorbiaceae > Hevea > Hevea brasiliensis. The sequence goes on along the minus strand of NC_079496.1, from coordinate 16,574,448 downwards.
TGGAAGAGTATAAATAAGAAAGCAAAAAGAAGAAGCTTGAACTGAAGGAACAAGCACTGCTTATCAACGGTATTCTGAAAGAATGTGCCAAAGAAAGAAAGGAAAAGGAAAGACAAGCCGCTCTCTATCAAGAGCTGAAAGGAAATGTTGACCAGCTGGAGAAAATGATAGCACAGGGAAAACAAGAACTCTTACCCGAGTCCGAGTATGCTCTGAAGATGTTCGACCCCGCCAGACAAGAAGAGAGACTTTATGAATATCTCAGAAAATGTCATCTCATTATAAAGAATCTTCCTGAACCTAGGCCAATGTAAAGAGTGCCATGTATGAATTATTCAATTAATGGAATGACTTTGGGCCACTGTTTAGCAAAATTGTGAATGAATAGTATAACTCCCGTAGGTACTCCCTCGCTAGGGTTACGCGAAAAGTTGGAAGCGCCGTATGGGCAAGTACCATAGAGGCATGTTCAATCCAGTCATTCATATTCAGACTATCGAACCATGTCATGATAAAAGTGATGCAATTATCCTTCTGCAGATTTCAGTTCGGGCTCTCAAATGCCACCGTATCCTTGGTCCACATCAAGACCCTTTTAATTTTGATCAAAATTCACTAAATTTTTTTTTATTATTCCCTACAGAAAATCAATATTGCTTTAAACAAAGCAAGCCCGACCAGACACGCAGTTCAAACCAGGCGAGTGTACTTAACAAGATCACGAACAAGAAGGTTAATGGAAGACCAGGAATAAGTCCAGAACCTGCAAGGACAAGTGTCTGAGCTAAAAGACCAGGTCTCAGAACTCATGAAACTAATGAGGGATATGTCCCAAAACAAACTGCTTCAGAACCTAACTTACCTCTACCTCCCCCACCACCTACCACAATTGATCCTCATCAAGCTTCAACCTCTTTCACCTTTCAGTCACCTATCCCGGACCCGACAATCACTGTCAATCCGGCTACCATAAATAATGACCCACCTTTCTCCTACTATCCAGCTGTCTCTAATCCTGAACCATACCCTTCAGTCCTAGTCCCTCCAGTCCACTCCACCCCTCATCTCCCAACTGGGGGAGTATTTCATGCAATAGGAGAAAATAAGACCAGGGAAAATGAGAAGCTGTCTGCTCTAGAGGAGAGATTGAGAGCAATAGAGGGGCTGAACATGTATGGTTCAGTCGACGTGGCGTCACTGAGACTGGTGCCAGACGTGGTGGTGCCGCCTAAGTTTAAGGTCCCGGACTTTGACAAATACACCGGGAACTCAGACCCCCGCATTCACCTGGCAACCTACATTGCCAAAATGTCTGCCTTGACAGAAGATGACAGACTTCTCGTCCACTTCTTTCACGAGAGCCTCTCCGGAGCAGCCCTGAGATGGTGCATTCAGTTGGACAGGAGCAAACTGCGCTCCTGGAAGGATTTAGCTGATGCCTTCTTGAAGCAGTATAAATTTAACTGTGATGTGGCCCCCACAAGGAGGGACCTCCAAAACCTGGTGCAGAGAGACAGGGAAAGCTTCAAGGAATATGCCCAAAGATGGAGGGAGAAGGCTGCAGAAGTATATCCTCCAGTGACCGACAATGAACTATGCTCCCTGTTCATCGAGACATTGAAGGCTCCTTACTTCAATTTGATGATTGGAAACACTTCCAACAGCTTCTCGGATATTATCCAAGCTGGTGAGAGGATAGAAGCTAATTTAAGGATGGGACGACTGCAGGAGTTGACTGAGAATCCTGCGAAGAAAACTGCCAGTTTTGGCAAAAAGAAGGAGGGTGATGTGCATTCCATCACCCGGCAGAACAATTACTCCCCACTTCCTCAAAATAACTACCGGCCATATCCTCCCCCTCATGGCCAAACCATTGCAAACATTCCACCTCCTTTCCCAAATTATCCACACCCACGCCCACAGTATCCACCACCTACAAATTACCAACCCAGACCGCCCCCTCCACCTACTCAACCCAGACCACCTCAAAATAACCCGAGACCACCAAGAAATCCTGATCCACCCCTTCCCCTTCCACTCAGCGAAATATACCGATACCTCGTCGGTATAAACCAGATAGTACCGGTTCCCCTTGACCCAATTCAGCCACCATACCCCAGGTGGTATGATGCCACCGCCCGGTGTGAGTATCATGGAGGGGCACAAGGGCACTCTATTGATAATTGTGGGGCACTCAGAGGGAGAGTGCACGCCTTGATCAGGAATGGTTGGTTGAAGATTGAGGGAAATGGTTTCCTCCCCAATGTTACTTCAAACCCATTGCCCAATCATAATACGGGCAATGGCGTAAACATGATAGAGTCAGAAAGAGAAGGGTCGACACCGGAGGTAGATCAACTGATTCCTCACTTTGGGGAAATTTTTAGAATGGCAATGAGGGAAGGTTACCTCCACCTTCAGGCACCAGAACCTGAGGATGAGGCGGGATGCCCCTATCATGGAAGGGCAGCCAACCACGAGCTGCAAAATTGTGAAGAGTTGAAGCAAGAAGTCCAGAACTTGCTGTCCCTCAAAGTTCTGAGATGCCAAGCAAGGTCGAAGATGGAAGGGGGAGTGAACACAGCTAGATTCAGCCAAAATGCTTCCACCTCTAAACCCAGAATCACCTTCTCACCCCCAGCAGCCTCACCACCAGTGACAATTATCCAAACCCCTCCTCAGCTCCCTGTCACAAACACCCATGCCATACCTTGGAATTATAACTTCCAAGTTTTCACCCAAGGAGCGTCAAGCAGTACATCGGCTCCTAATCTTGCTTCACCTTCAGCACCTCCAAAACCATGCTTCACTCCTCATGAGCATTTTAAGATGACTTATACCGGACCTACCAGCAGTACTACTCCCCAACCTAATCCTCAACCCGCCACTGCCACAAAATCTTCCCCGCTTGAATCAAAGGTTGAGTTTATAACCAGAAATGGGAGATGTTACGGGTATGAAGAAAAAGAAAAGAAGAGAGGAAAAGTAAAAATGGCAGAGTCACAGAAGAATACAGAAGAGGAGGTTGAGAAAGTGGAGGGAGGAGAACCAGCCGAACCAAAAGAAGAGGAGGAACTGTTGCTTCAAATAATGAAGCAGAGTGAGTATGATGTCGTGGAACAGTTGAGGAAGACGCCTGCCCGAATTTCATTACTGTCACTGATCCTGAGCTCAGAAGTGCATCGCCAAGCCTTGCAAAAGATCCTGGATAAGGCCTTCGTGAGCCCCGACATCACACCGAGGCAGTTTGAGAAGATAGTGGGACAAATCCAGGCATTCAGTTTTTTTACTTTCTTAGAAGACGAGATAGACCCTGCAGGCTTAGCACACACTAAGGCTCTACATGTGA